>NC_037676.1:121399834-121699834 GCF_003255815.1 Theropithecus gelada
TAGACCAATAGCAGGCTCTGAAATTGAGGCAACAATTAATAGCCTACAAACCAAAAAAAGTCCAGGACCAGATGGATTCACAGCTGAATTCTACCAGAGGTACAAGGAGGAGTTGGTACCATTCCTTCTGAAACTATTCCAATCAATAGAAAAAGAGGGAATCCTCCCTAACTCATTTTATGAGGCCAACATCATCCTGATACCAAAGCCTGGCAGAGATACAACAAAAAAAGAGAATTTTAGACCAATATCCCTGATGAACATCGATGCAAAAATCCTCAATAAAATACTGGCAAACCGGATTCAGCAACACATCAAAAAGCTTATCCACCATGATCAAGTGGGCTTCATCCCTGGGATGCAAGGCTGGTTCAACATTCGCAAATCAATAAACATAATCCAGCATATAAACAGAACCAAAGACAAGAACCACATGATTATTTCAATAGATGCAGAAAAGGCTTTTGACAAAATTCAACAGCCCTTCATGCTAAAAACGCTCAATAAATTTGGTATTGATGGAACGTACCTCAAAATAATAAGAGCTATTTATGACAAACCCACAGCCAATATCATACTGAATGGGCAAAAACTGGAAAAATTCCCTTTGAAAACTGGCACAAGACAGGGATGCCCTCTCTCACCACTCCTATTCAACATAGTGTTGGAAGTTCTGGCTAGGGCAATCAGGCAAGAGAAAGAAATCAAGGGTATTCAGTTAGGAAAAGAAGAAGTCAAATTGTCCCTCTTTGCAGATGACATGATTGTATATTTAGAAAACCCCATTGTCTCAGCCCAAAATCTCCTTAAGCTGATAAGCAACTTCAGCAAAGTCTCAGGATACAAAATTAATGTGCAAAAATCACAAGCATTCTTATACACCAGTAACAGACAAACAGAGAGCCAAATCATGAATGAACTTCCATTCACAATTGCTTCAAAGAGAATCAAATACCTAGGAATCCAACTTACAAGGGATGTAAAGGACCTCTTCAAGGAGAACTACAAACCACTGCTCAGTGAAACTAAAGAGGACACAAACAAATGGAAGAACATACCATGCTCATGGATAGGAAGAATCAATATCGTGAAAATGGCCATACTGCCCAAGGTAATTTATAGATTCAATGCCATCCCCATCAAGCTACCAATGAGTTTCTTCACAGAATTGGAAAAAACTGCTTTAAAGTTCATATGGAACCAAAAAAGAGCCCGCATCTCCAAGACAATCCTAAGTCAAAAGAACAAAGCTGGAGGCATCACGCTACCTGACTTCAAACTATACTACAAGGCTACAGTAACCAAAACAGCATGGTACTGGTACCAAAACAGAGATATAGACCAATGGAACAGAACAGAGTCCTCAGAAATAATACCACACATCTACAGCCATCTGATCTTTGACAAACCTGAGAGAAACAAGAAATGGGGAAAGGATTCCCTATTTAATAAATGGTGCTGGGAAAATTGGCTAGCCATAAGTAGAAAGCTGAAACTGGATCCTTTCCTTACTCCTTATACGAAAATTAATTCAAGATGGATTAGAGACTTAAATGTTAGACCTAATACCATAAAAATCCTAGAGGAAAACCTAGGTAGTACCATTCAGGACATAGGCATGGGCAAAGACTTCATGTCTAAAACACCAAAAGCAACGGCAGCAAAAGCCAAAATTGACAAATGGGATCTCATTAAACTAAAGAGCTTCTGCACAGCAAAAGAAACTACCATCAGAGTGAACAGGCAACCTACAGATTGGGAGAAAATTTTTGCAATCTACTCATCTGACAAAGGGCTAATATCCAGAACCTACAAAGAACTCCAACAAATTTACAAGAAAAAAACAAACAACCCCATCAAAAAGTGGGCAAAGGATATGAATAGACATTTCTCAAAAGAAGACATTCATACAGCCAACAAACACATGAAAAAATGCTCATCATCACTGGCCATCAGAGAAATGCAAATCAAAACCACAATGAGATACCATCTCACACCAGTTAGAATGGCGATCATTCAAAAGTCAGGAAACAACAGGTGCTGGAGAGGATGTGGAGAAATAGGAACACTTTTACACTGTTGGTGGGATTGTAAACTAGTTCAACCATTATGGAAAACAGTATGGCGATTCCTCAAGGATCTAGAACTAGATGTACCATATGACCCAGCCATCCCATTACTGGGTATATACCCAAAGGATTATAAATTATGCTGCTATAAAGACACATGCACACGTATGTTTATTGCAGCACTATTCACAATAGCAAAGACTTGGAATCAACCCAAATGTCCATCAGTGACAGATTGGATTAAGAAAATGTGGCATATATACACCATGGAATACTATGCAGCCATAAAAAAGGATGAGTTTGTGTCCTTTGTAGGGACATGGATGCAGCTGGAATCCATCATTCTTAGCAAACTATCACAAGAACAGAAAACCAAACACCGCATGTTCTCACTCATAGGTGGGAACTGAACAATGAGATCACTTGGACTCGGGAAGGGGAACATCACACACCGGGGCCTATCATGGGGAGGGGGGCGGGGGGAGGGATTGCATTGGGAGTTATACCTGATGTAAATGACGAGTTGATGGGTGCAGCACACCAACAAGGCACAAGTATACATATGTAACAAACCTGCACGTTATGCACATGTACCCTACAACTTACAGTATAATAATAATAAATAAATTTAAAAAAAATAAAATAAAATAAAATAAAAAAAAAAAAAGTAGACAGATAGTGAAACCACAGAAAAATTATTCAACGGAGTAGATCAGCATGTTTTATCATTTGGGTATCAGACATGGACAAGGGAGAAGCATTTTAAAGCAGGTACACTGATTTCCACATTTATCTTGCATCACTTCAAACATAATTCTGTTCTTCTGAAATTATTTCTCTCTATTCAAAGCTCTCTAACCCTCAATATTTGATCTGCACTTAAAAAGAAAGAAACTGGATTAAAATAATTTACATTGAGATACAATTAATGTTCCTGAGTACTAGGATCAATGTTCACACACACATACACATGAGGGCAGGGTGTTGCTAGAATAGCATTCATTGATAAAAACTATTGGAAATAGAATCAGTAGCAGATCGATAGGTTCCTAGTTGTAGCATAACCATGCATAAAAGTTACTAAACTTTGAGCTGTGAAGTTTTAATCATGCTACATGATTAGAGAAGCATTGTTTCCCCTTCCCTTGTGTGATTATCTGCTATGATGTGGCAGACACTTGGCTCCAACTGTATCCTGCTTGTTTATTTTTCATGAGTAGTGAGAAACAAGAGTCTCTGTCCTGGGCATTGAGATCTAAGCCTTGTAGTTTCAGTTATATGATATATCAAAGTAGCAGTAGGAATTGTACCATCAGGGTTTATGGTTGGAGACACATCAGTCCTCCCCTGGCATGATCGAGGGTTGGAGCTCAAGCCTTGCCTTCAGCTAGGATTGATCACTCTGAGAACTGGGACATAACCAGCTAGCACAGAGTTTGTACAAAGTCAGCTCCTTTTCTGGGAGGTCAGTCTGCAGGGGATCATTCTTGGACAAGTTTCTCCTTCTTTTTCATTGACACACATACCCCGGATTCTTCAAGAGACTCTTGGAATGTAATTGATGAGTTAATCAACACAGAATAATCTATATTAGATGACAGTTCAAGTAGTTTTCTTAAAAAAAATAAATAAATAAAAGAAGCCAAGACAAATAGGTCTTCTGCTGTCTTTTCCTCTGTCTTGCAGAACACTTCATTGCCACCAGAACAGTTCTTCACACCTTAAAAACACCCAAGACAGGGATAACAGACTTTTTTCCCCAGTGTCAACTGCTCCAAGGAAAAGTATGCTACAATTGATTACTGTTGTCTGTCATGGGTGTAGGGGTAAAAGGTTGTATTACACAGACTATATATTGGTCATTTTACCTATCTTTCTGGCAAATTATTCTTCCCACTTCAAAAACCATATCTTTTAGGCATCCGTCTCCTTAAAAACCACAAGTTAGACAAGGGAATGTTATTCAATGCTAGAAAGAAATGAGCTAAGTCATGAAAAGACATGAAGGAAACAAATGCATATTACTAAGTGAAAGAAGCGAATGTGAAAAGGCAACATACTGTATAACTCTATATCATGTTCTAGAAAAGACAAAGCTATGGAGACAATTAAAAAGTCAGTAGTTGTCAGGGGGCAGGAGAAAAAAGGGATGAATGGGTGGAGCACAGAGGATTTTTAGGGCTGTGAAACTACTGTGTCTGATACTATAATGGTAAATACATATGTGTAAACCCATATAATGTACAAAACTAAGAGTGAACCCTTATGCAAACTATGGACTTTAGGTGATAATGGTGTGTGAATATAGGTTCATCATTTGTAAGAGATGTTAACGACTCTAGTGGGGAATATTGGTAACGGAGTTGGCTATTCATGTCGGGGTTAACGGGGTATATGAGAAATCTCTGTACCTTCCACTCAGTTTTGCTGTAAAACTAAAACTGCTCTTAAAATAAAGTATTTTTTAAAAAAAGAATAAAAGTTCCAATAAGCTACTGATCTCTGCTATGATCTTTCCAACAGTTATGCCCTTATGTGTGATATAGTTAAAGGTAAATTAACTAAATAGGCTGTATTTCTCCTTGGAAAATGTTGTAGTTAGGCTAAATTTGGTTATGTCTAAGGCTTGAAAAACATTGATAGAAGAAATTCACTGAGGAAAGATTTATTTCTCTCTTCTGGTGAGACAATGCTAAGTGAGAAATTGGCCATCTGAAATGTGTTTTCCTCTGTAAAAGTAATGGCAACACCTGTTCCCTCTTGCCTTTGTAAACACCAATGCATTTCTTTATTTTATGGATTCCAAAGTCATTTTCTATTGGATGAATTTAAACAATTACCAGAATGAAGAGGCAACATAATGTATATTTCAGGAATAATTTTTATGATGTGTGCTTTATTAGTAATGATGTTTAGCATTTATTAAGTGCTTACTATGAGTTTGGTACTGGGATAAGTCCTCTGTAATCTGCAGAATAGCACTGCCTCTCTACAAAAATGTGATCAAAAATATAAAAGCAAGGGACTCATTAGAATACATAGTGTTCTTTAAATTTTGAAACTAGAATATTTCCCCACAAGTTTAATAATTTTTATTTTCCTGTTATGGTGGCATAAACCTGTAGTCGCAGCTACTTGGGAGGCTGAGTCAGGAGGATCACTTGAGCCAAGGAGTTCAACTCTGCAGTGAGCTGTGATAGCACTACAGTACTCCAGCCTGGGCAACAGAGGGAGACTCCATCTCTTAAATTTTTTTTTAAAAATAATTTGTTCACTCTCAGCCATACTTGAGTACTCAAGTATGACCAAATGACTGAGTACTCACTAAATATTTATTATGACATCATATTTATGAGCATTCGCAATTGAAATCACATCCTCTAATTCATTTTGCCTCACAATAACCTCAAAGGTGGATAAAGACAGGAAAATAACCCCCATTCTATGGATGAGGAATGCTCCTTAGGAAGGTTAAATAATTTGTTCAAGCTAAGCAAGTCTTTTCTCCAAAGTTTGTAAATTTACCCCCTCACCATACTACTTTCCAATTTAGTTGCTGGTTTCAACATTTGTGTACCAGTTTATTCTTTATGTAGCACCCTGAGTTACCTCTTTAAAGTGTGGGCTTCATAAGGTCACTCCTCTGATACTATAATGATAAATACGTAAGTCTAAACAGATAGAACGTACAACACCAAGAGTGAACCCTTATGTAAATTATTGAGTTTGGATGATGATGTGTGAATATAGATCATCATTTGTAACAAATGTACCACTCTGGTGGGGAATGTTGATAATGAAGTTGGCTATTCATGTGTGGGGGAACAGGATATATGATAAATCACTTGAGCCCTGTTGTAATAAATATTTAGTGAGTGCTCAATTATTTTGCTGAGCAGGGTTGAGAGTGAACAAATTATTTTTAAAAACATTTTTTAGGAGATGGGGTCTCTCTCTGCTGCCCAGGCTGGAGTACAGTAGTGCTATTAAAACAGGGAAGGTTCCCTTTTCCCCCTCATAGGGCATGCGATGGGGGTGTGGCTCATTTCTTCAGTACCCTGCTGCTCAAACCTCTAGGGGAGCATACAGACAGGCTGTGGGGCTCCGACCATGGCAATGTCTAGGGGTGAATGAGCACACAGGCAGGCTGTGGGGCTCCGACCATGGCAATGTCTAGGGGTGAATGTTTACAGCTCCTGAAATCCCAGTGGGCGTGCGTTACAGGGTGCTCTTTTAGTTTGCCGTCTATAGGTGGCTTGTGTTAACCCGCTCAATTAGACCCTCTACTTTGTGGCAAGGATGGAGGGCTTTCTGTATCCTGGGTTCTTGCTTTGGTGTACTGGAAGAATCAGATCACAAGTGGGCTTGGAGAATGAGTGCAAAGTTTCATTGAGTGGAAGTAGTTCTCCACCGATGATGTAGCCAGAAGGGAGTTGGTTTTCCCCTGGAGTTGGGCAGCTCAGCAGCCAACTGCCCAGCCAAACTCCGCCTCGTCCCACCAGTCGATGGCCTGCTGGCGTGCAGGTGCCTGTCAGTGTGCTCTTCTGCCAGCGTTCTCCTCTGGACGTCCTCTCCAAAATCAACTGTTTGCATCTTCTTCAGCTGATGTGCTCCTCACAACGTTGTGTCTCTGCTTTGCTAGGATCTTGGGTTTTTATAGGCCCAGGATTGGGGTGTGGCAGGAAGGCAGAAGTGCCTGTCCTCACCTAACTCCATGGGGGTGGAGCCCTAGCCAGGGACCGCCCCTCCTCTACCCAGCACTTCCCTTCCCCACTTCTGTATCATTTAAAGGGACCACACTCTTCCCTTCCCAGCATTCCCATATCACTGTCATAGCTCACTACAGCCTTGAATGCCTGGGCTCAAGTGATCGAGTTCTTTTAGAGTTCTTGGGATTAAGTTCATAATCTGAAGCCTGAACCATAAGGCTCTGGAGGACCAAAGCTTCATTTAACTCCCTGGCTTCATCTCAAAATACATAGATTTCACTCAGTTTTTCATCACCTAGCTCCTTCTTGAATAACAGCCTTCACATATGCTCTTCTCTTCATTTATAATGCCCCTTCCTCCTCCACTCTTCAGTTGTCTAACTTTTATTCATCCTCAGGAGCACTTTGAGTCACTTACCCCCGAAAGGTTTCCCCAACTTCCCACATTAGGTGAAGATTCTGTCGTTCACTCTTATGCTTTCCATATAAAGAAAAAAGTTTGACAAGGTCTTTTAGGCTGCCCAGCATAAGGGCCAAGCCTTTATTTGGCCAATTTTCCAAAGTATATGTTATGGTGAGAAGTAGACCCCAGCTCTGGCGATGGAGTTCTAAAAGTAGATACCTATGTTCCCGTCTTTCTTTTCAGCTAGATTACAGATGGATGAGCTAGGTTTACCAAGTCAGATGCACGTGCTTCCAGTTTTTAATGAGACGCTGGCGACCCAATGAAGCATAGACAGAAGAGCATTTATTCTCAAGGAGGTGACAGTGGCTGCACCAACATCCAGTTTTAAGGGATCCACAGAGATAGTAATGGCTTTAGTACTGATGGTGGAATCCTTGGTCCAGTTCTGGCAGTGTAAGAAGTGCAAGGCACAGATTTTGGTGATGGGTGAAGTTGAGTGTAGTGTTCTCACTAGACTGTTTCTGTTACTTAATTGTGGCTGTGAGTTTGGGTGTGTATCTGACCTTATTCCTGTCCACTTTCTGAGCTTGGTTTCTCAACCTTCCTGCCAAGTCCATGAACAAATACTACATGTCTTTAAAATAAATCATCTTTCTGTTTAAATCAGCCAGATTCAGTTTCTATTGCTTGCAACTTAGAACTCTGACTGATAAAAAACATCCTTGACCTTTACAACATTTACCATAATTTTAAATAAATAATGATTTTACTGATAACTACATCTCCCACTGCACTATAAGCCCGATAAAGATTAGGCCTCTGCCTATTGTATGCACCACTGTATCTCTAGTGCCAGACTTGTCACATAATAACCACAAAATAAATTTGTTGAATGAAAGAATAAGTTAATATGTGTACAACACTGTGCCTAAATGGTGGAGAGAGTAGGGGACAATAGGGCATACAAAGGAAGATCACAAACATAATCCTCCACAGGCCAGACACAGTGGCCCGTGCCTGTAATCCCAGCAGTTTGAGAGGCCAAGGCAGGAGAATCACTTGAGGCCAGAAGTTTGAGACCAGCCTGTGCAACATAGCAAGACCCTGTTTCTACAAAAAAATTTAAAAATTAGCCAGGCGTGGTGGCACATGCCTACAGTCCCAGCTACTCAGATGGCTAAGGCATCTTACTCAGATGGCTAAGGCAGGAAGATAGCTTGCCCACAGGAGTTTGAGACTGCGGCAAACCATGATCATGCTACCACCCTCCAGTCTGGATGACAGAGTGAAATCCTGTTTCTTAAAAAAAACCCTAAAATTCTTAACAGAAATTTTAAAAAAAATTCTCAATAGAAAAAAGGTTATAATGAATTAAAGTGATTATACACAGACAGACATATACATATGTCTGTCTATATATACACATATATACATGCAAACTCATGTGAGCTGAACTCATGAGGTCCATTATCAGCACCTATGGCCCATGTATATATGTGTATATATATGTCTGTATAGTGTTTCTTTCCCTAGGCAAAGTTGAGCCCCTGTGTATTTATATATGTCTCTCTCTATATATTTATATATATGTCTATACACTATGTATGTGTATAATCACTTTAATTCATTATACCTACATACATATGTATATATGTGAGTTTGCACATATATATGTGTATTGATATATATATATACATGCACATATGCGTGTGAGAGAGTGTGAGCTAATGAATGACCATTATGTAAGACAGAATGTGAAAAGTGTTGGAAAGATAGAAAGATCAAAAGGGAGAACAACAGAGGGCCTTTTGAAAGAGGTCCTTTTGAGGCAGGATCTTAAAGCATAGATCAAATTTGGATATTCAAAAGTTTAAGGAGGGAGTCTGGACAAAGGCACAGAGATCAGAATGTGTAGAGTTATGAGGTATAACAAGTTGTCCAGTTCTCATTTACTTAGGATGCAATGGGGAGCCATCAAAAGCTATTAGGAAGGAAAATGGCATGTCTAGGCTGTGCTTTGATAAAGTCAATGTCACAGAACTATTTAAAATTTACCAGCAGATAAAAAGACTAGACTCGATGAAATTAGATATTTGAGAAAAAAAAAAAGAAGAAGAGGCAATAGGGCATTGTTTTAAGTCGTAGGAATAAATGAATAGGACAGACGTATGAGTTATCAAAGAAGTAAGATTGCAAAGATTTGGACACTGGATATGGAAGTACAATAGAAGAAAGGTAGTTTTGTAAAATGAAATTAAAAACTGAATAACTGAGAATATGGTAATAGCAAGAAAAGAAGGAAGAAACAAAAGTAAAAAGGTGAAGTTTCATAGAGAAAGATAAAATAGACTATAAGATATATTGTATTAGTCTGTTCTCATGCTACTAATAAATACAACCTGAGACCGGGTAATTTATAAAGGAAAGAGGTTTAATTGACTCACAGTTCCACATGGCTGGGGAGGCCTCACAATCATGGCAGAAGACAAAGGAACAGCAAAGGGACATCTTACGTGGCAGCAGACAGGAGAGTTTGTGCAGGGGAACTCCCATTTATAAAACCATCAGACCTCATGAGACTTATTCACTATCACAAGAACAGCATGGGAAAGACCCGCCCCTATGATTCAATTACCTCCCACTGGGTCCCTCCCACAACACATGGGAATTATGGGAGCTACAATTGAAGATGAGATTTGGGTAGAGACATAGCCAATCTGTATCATATGTTGAGCTTAAAGTAGATGTGCATTCCAACAGACAATAGAAGTAGAGATCTGAAGTTTGAGAGAGAATATCAGAGTTAGGAGCACAGATTAGGGAGAGAAGCAGATAATGTCATTGCTGTCCCAGATTCCTTCAAATCCCTTTACACCATTTCTGTGCACTCATCTTTACACCATTTCTGTGCACCTGTCTCCCCACTTTGGTGTGGATTCCTTTATCAACACCTATGGCTCATTTTTGGAAGACAACCTTGAGCTCTTGCAGGTGCACTGCCTGCATGTGCAGAGAACTAGAAGAGTTTGGAGTCTATGCTCCTCCTTCCCTTTCCTCCTTAGCCTTTGACAGTGATAGATAGGTGAAGATGTGAAGACATAAGAAAGTCTTGCATCAGATTGTGCAATACTGAGCCGTAACTTACATTCCGGTTTTTCTGCTGGATTAAGCTGACTTTTGCCTGAGATCATACTCTTGCCTGGCTTCCTCTCCCTTGTCCTGCTTTACTTACCGTTTTTTTGTTTTGTTCTGTTTGTTTGTTTGTTTTTTCAGACTCAGCACAAGAGTACCTCTTTAATCAATCCCTGGCACATTAATCCATATTTCAGGGTCTGCCTCTGGGGAGCCAGGCTGAAGACAGGGATTTGTTTGATAGCGTTGATCAAGTCTTCTATAAAGTCACTGATATTCTAATTTTTTATCAACTATTGAAAAAAGACCAATGAGATCTCTAACTGTAATTGTGGTTTCTGTACTTTTCCTTGCATCTTATTATTTTGCACCATCTATTGTTAAAATTGTTATAAGGTGTATTAACATTTGGGAGTTTTAAACCATCTTGATAAATTGACCCTTTTATCATTATGCAATAACCTTCTTTATCTTTGATAACTTTCTGGCATTAAAACCCATTTAGCTTGATATTAATATAGCCCCTTGGGCTTTCTTTTGCTTATTTTTTTCATGAGATACCTATTTACATCCTTTTGCTTTTAATATATTTGTGTCTTTACATTTAAAGTAAGTTTTTCTGTAGATCGTATATAGTTGTGGATTGCTTTTTATCAAAGCTGATCATCTCTGCTTTTAAATTGAAAATTTGAAAGGAATTTGCATTTAATGTAATTATTGGTTTAATTTTACCATCTTCCTGATTTCTGTTTGTTTCATATATTCTTTGCTTCCTTTTTCATCTTTGCATGACTTCTTTTGGATTAATTTTTTATCTCCCATGTTTCCTTTACATCTCCTTTGTTGACTTATTAGCTATAACTCTTTTTTTCTTGTTTTGTAATTTATTTAGGGTTTACAGTATGCATCTTTAATTTTCCACAGTCTAACCTCACATACTATTACACCACTTCAAATGGAGTATAAAAGTTTTGGAACACTACATGTGGCATTTCCCTCTCAAGACTTTGGTGGTGTTGTCATCATATATCATATTTTTACAGATATTGTAAATGTTAAACACACTAACAATTTTTGCTTTAATCATTGACAATAATTTAAATTTTTAAATTTATAAAATGTATTGTATTTATCCAAATACTTACCCTTTGTGGTCATTTTATTTCTTTGTGTTGATGCAAATTTCCAACTGGCATCAACTTAGGTCTGCCTGAAAGACTTTATCATTTCCTATAGTGCATTATCTGCTGCCGTCAAATATGTTCTGCTTCTCCATCTCTGAAAAAGTCTATATTTCATTGTCATTTTAAAGGACATTTTTCCTGCGTATAAAATTAAGGTCACAGTGTTGATTTTCTTTTAGCAGCTTAAAGACGGTCTACTCTCTTCTTGCCTAAATTGTTTCCTATGAGAAGTCTGTTACTATTCTTTTCTTCATTGCTCTGTATGTAATGTGTCTTTTATCCAGTATACTTAAAGATTTTCTCTTCATTATTTCTTATAGGCAATTTGATTATGATGTGCCTTGGTTTTGATTTCATGTTTTCAATTCTTAAGATTCATTGAGTTAATTCAGTCTCTGGGTATAAATTACAACAATTTTGAAATCTCTCAGCCATATTTTTCCTGTGTCTTCCTCTCTTCTACTTCCGAGACTCTAATTACAAATATATGAAAACACTTGGCCCGGCAGAGTGGCTCATGTCTGTAATCCCAGCACTTTGGGAGGCCGAGGCGGGTGGATCACTTGAGGTCAGGAGTTTCAGATCAACCTGGCCAACATGGTGAAACCCTGTTTCTACGAAAAATACAAAAATTAGCCAGGCGTGGTGGTGGGTGCCTGTAATCCCAGCTACTCGGGAGGCTAACGCAGGAGAATTTCTTGAACCTGGGAGGTGGAGGTTGCAGTGCCTGAGATTGCACCACTGCACTCCAGCCTGGGCAACAGAGCGAGACTCCGTCTCAAAACAAACAAACAAACAACAACAAAAAAACACAATGTTATGCTGCTGGCTAATGCTCTGTTCATTTTTTCAGGTATTTTTTCCTCTGTGTATTTCGTTTTAAATAGTTTCTATATCTTCAAGGTAACTAATCTTTTCTTCTGCAGTGTCTAACGCGTTAATCCTCTGCAGGTATCTTTCATCTTAGACATTGTAGTCTTCATATCTAAAAGTTGTTTGGATCTTTTAAAATGTCTTCTGTGTTTCTACATGATGTGTTCAATATTTACTCTATTTTTCAACATAAAATACATTTATAACAACTGTCCTAATGTTCTTTTTACTACCACAATCTACTATGTGATTTCTGAGTCTGCTTGTAGTGAATGATTATATCCTCACTATGTATCATATTTCCTGCTTCTTTGTATGCCTGGCAATTTTTAATTGGATGTCAGACACTGTGAACCTTATCTTATTGCTGGACATTTTTGTATTCCTATAATATTCTTGACCATTGTTCTGTGGTTCGTTTGAATTATTTGACCCTTCCGATGCTTTTTATAAAGCTTTGTGAAGCAGAATGAAAGCAGCCTTTTTTTTTTCTTTTTGTCTAAGGTTGACTTTGCCCTAATACTGAGGCAATATCCTTCTGAATATTCTATCCAGTGCTCCATTAATTAGGAGATTTTCCACTCTGAATGGTGGAAATATGAACTATTCCTGCTCCTGCATGAATTCGTGGGATTGTTCCTCTGCTCCTTTGGAATGTTTCTGCCCTGGCCTTGGGTAAGTTAGTCACCTTCATGTGCTAATCAGCACTCAGTTGAAGATTTAATAAAGGGGGCCTTTTGCTGGCCTCCCAGTGTTTATCTGTATGCAGCTCTTTTCTCCCTAGTACTCTGTGAACTCTAGCTTGGTTGGCCTCCTCAAATTCCCAGCTTCACCACCTCATCTCATGGAGACTGCGAGATTCCACCAGTGTCTACCCTCCCTGTGCTCTGAAAACTCTCTCCAAACTTGGGAAATGGCAGGGCTCCCATCATTTCTTCCCATCTCCAATGGATCACTGTTCTGCGTTACCTGAAATGCAACATCTGAAACTATTGTTTCATATATTTCCTCTGGGATTTTAGCTTTTTCATGCAAGGAAGGTTAATCTAGTCTTGGTTATTGTATTTTAGACTGGAGTTACTTGTTGCTGTTTTTGATGATAAGGGAAACATACATATTCAAAGCGAAAGGCTGCGTATAACGCAAAAATTGAACGTTGAGGAGAGAGTAAAGAAAATTAAGAATTAATTTCCTAAGAAAAATACAAAAGGGAAATGATAAAAAGCTGAGATGGGGCTCAACTTTGCCTAGGGAAATAAACACTTCTTATGAAACATGAAGTAGCATAGGAACAACGAAGAAGCATAGAAATTCACATGCAGCGTTCATTTGGTCAGCTGATTTTACTTGAGTTTCTATTATATAATGTGAATAAAACTCAGCTGTTTCCTCCAGTGAGGAAGAGGGGGATGGAGGGGGGAAGAGTGAAGTGTGATTCCTAGCACGCTGCCTCCCCACTCCACTGCCAAAAAAGAAATCTTTCCAAATCCTCTAACTTCTGAGCTTTTCATATTCTTGATAGAAGTAAAGGGTTTATAGATTGTCTAAGGAGATCGCAGTCAGCTCACTTTAAAACTTCTGGTGGTCTGATTCAACAGCTCATGTTGGTATCTGATATCTACCATCTTCTGGTGCCTCCACTGAACTTTTCAATTTAATATCCTGTTACACAACACTAGCAAGGAATAGGAGACAAGTAAAAACACAATTTCAATTCAGTGAGATATGTTCTCTATGTGGATTAAGCACAGCAGGTTATAGAAATACACTGGGTGAGAGGTGGCCCACATAATCTTGAATGGGCAGAGAAAGGCTGCCAGAAAGATCTTGCCCTGTGACCCAAAAGATACAGGAAATAGGTTTAGGATATGGGAGTGGTAAGAAGAAAGGATATTCTGCAAAAGAGAGGATAATGTGTAAAGGTTGGAGGCAGGAAGTATTGAAGCTGTAGGTGGATCAACAAGGCTGGTGAGGTGGGAGGGCTCATCAGAAGTCATGTGCCAGAAATACCTTGAATGCACCCCAGGGCATCTGTAATTGATCCTGAGAAAAGTAAGGAATTGGAGGGGTTTTAAGTAGAGGGGTGACTAATAAATTTTCTGTTTAGAGATCATTCACATAGCAGTACAGAGAATATAAGAGAGGGAAATTCACTGTCAGAAGCATATTCCTTGTGAGAAGAGCATTCACTGTGAGAGGGATAGTCAGAGTCAGAACAGAGGGAATGGAAAGTGGATCTATTCTAGAAAATAAAATGGTAGAATTGCCAGAACCTGGTGACTGATTAAATATGTGTCATGAGAAGGAGGTACCAAGGGAAACACCCAGGTGTTTGTCTTGGATAACTGGATTGATGGCAGTGTTTTCAATGAGACAAGTATTACTGGCTAGATGTCCTAAAACTTCTTGTAAACTAAAAGAAACTATGGAAGGGTGGAACAGTCTAGATTTGTTTTTATTCACTGAACATAATGTCTACTTATGACAGGCACAAAGACCGGTAAAACAAAAGAAGCTATGGGATAAGAATTGAGAGAAATATTGCCAGGCATGGGGGTGGTGGGGGTGGGGGCGGGGGGAGATAAAAGGAAAACGACAACTGGGAATACCTAAGGCCCAGCCAAGGTTAGATCACATGAATTTGTAGTGGAACCAAGAGTCTTCATTATGACCTTCTTTCAGCAACCGTGGGCAGTGTGCTGAATGATTCAGAGAGGGCAGATGTAGACTGTGGGTTGAACTCAAGCTGAAGAATAAGGAATGGTGAGAGTAAGTTTAGAGTCAAGTACAAGATAGGAAGTAATGTGAGACCAATACGAGCATCCCGAAAATGCCTTCCCATGAGCACATGGGTGGAGAAGCTAGAAAAGCTAGAATGGGACCAATAGAGAATATGAGGGATGGTAGGGTTGATGGCCAAAGAATTGGGGATGAAAGAGATAAACCAATAGGAGACAGTCATCAGAATGTCAGCATTCAAGAGAATGGCAGCAGAAAAATTCCCAATAATAAGGTGAGAATTTATTGACGGTAGCAAGTCATTTTGAGTCAAGATCGTTGAAAATATTGTAACGTGAATGTTGACATTCCATAAAAATGGAGTTCAAAGGAAATCTATGAGCAGGGTTAAAGTTATGCTGGAAGTCAGGAACCACCGGAACAGGATGGGAAAAGAGCAGAAAGGTGAAACTGTTAAGAGCTCATGGTTAGTGTCCTGGAGGAAGAGGCAGAGGGGTGGGGTGGAGTGGAGCTAAGTGTGTTTTCTTCCTTTGATTTTAAAGGTGTTGCTTTCACCTATTTGTTCTTGTATTATCAAGAACAAATAGGTGTTGGTAGTGATCGTAAGAGTAAAAAGCATTCTAGAAAAGGGTTCTCTTTCAGCTAGGCACGGTGGCTCACGCTTGTAATCCCAGCACTTTGGGAGGCTGAGGTGGGCGGATCACCAGGTCAGCAGTTTGAGACCAGCCTAGCCAACATAGTGAAACCCTATCTCTACTAAAAATACAAAAATTAGCCGGGTGTGGTGGCATGCGCCTGTGTTCCCAGCGACTCGGGAGGCTGAGGCGGGAGAATCGCTTGATCCCAGGAGGCAGAGGTTGCAGTGAGCCGAGACCACACTCCTGCACTGCAGCCTGGGAGACAGAGTGAGACTCTCTCAAAAAAAAAAAAAAAAGAAAAAAAGAAAAAAGAAAGAAAGAAAAGTGTTCTTTTTCAAGCAGATAATATGTTACAATAACAGAGGGCTCACTGACAACCTTTTTCATGCCACTGGTCACTGTGGAAGCAGGAAGGAAAGGTAAAGAAAAGATGGTTGAGGATATGCAGTACAGCAAGGAGGGTGTTCTCCTAGGTAGTGAAAGTGTTCTCCTAGGTAGCAATGTTAAAATAAGCTCACTTGAGGCTCTTCTGAATCATTAGCCCTTTTAGAAACTCCAAGGACATATTAAGTTCATTCACTAAAATATTTTGGGCATATCGTAGCTGCTGATCATCTCCATGATTACTTCTTTGAAGTCTTTCCTTTGAACATTTTTTTAAGTGCTTACTGAGAATTCTTAGGCAGAAAATAAAACAGAAGGATCATCCCCTGCCAATCAGAGTCTGAACACAGAAAGGGCTCATCGATCAAACAAATCAATGCAGAAAACTTAAAATTTCCTGTTAAATAAACACCACACATTAAATACCAGAAAGTGGTGACTAAGAGGTGGAGAGAGGAGGGATATACAATAGGTTTCACCCACACCCTGTTTTGAGGTTTTTACCCGGATGCCACAACCACACCTATGAGTTTCACTTATAAAATAATAGAGAAGTAGAGTAACTAGAATCTGCTGACCAGAGCATAGTGCTAAATACAGTTCCTCAGAGACTGAACCTGACAGGCAAGGTCAGGATTCAACAGGGAGAACGTCTGATGAGATTAGCTAATGTTTTCTTTTTTCCAACGTGGTCTACCTGTGTGTGCTGATGCGTGTAGATTTGCTCATCTTTAATAGATGAGAAAATTAAGCTCATTTCCTCTACTGAACTTACAAAATGTTGACGTTAAAACCAAGGATAAAATGGAGATAAATGGGGATAAACTAGAGCAGGGAATTCGAACCATACATAGAATTAAAAAAAAAAAAAAAAAAAATCCCCTTAAGCTTTTAAAGGCAATAAGCAAGTAGTTTTATACCAGTGAAATCAATACTTAAAAGTTCTACGTAAAAAAATATAACCAATGAAACATCGTGTGTCCACTGAGCAGTGATACGCGCGTGTGTAAGGAAAAGAGCTGTCATATCAGCTAGCATTTAAGGAGCTTACTGTGCGCTAAACTCTTTTCATGTTACGTGATCTAATGTGAGCATCTATGCCCGTGGGTTTCACATCCCCGTTTCACGGACGAGGACACCTCCGGTGACCTACAGGGACCCCGCGCCAGCGGCTGCTGCGGCTGACTCATCCAACTCCCACGCGTGACGCTGCCCGAGTGGCGTTTAAAAAATCCCACTCGAGTCCCATTTAGAACATATGCACCCCACTTTTTAAGTGTGACTGGTGACCTCGATTTTACCTTCTGAGTCACAGCCCCAAGACCTGTGTATCTGTCAAATTGAGCACAGTGGGCGAGGGCGCGCTCTGAGACTTGGGGAAAAGACAGGTAGAGAGCACAGTTGCAAACTAAGGGGAGGGCTAGAAGGTAAAAATAGCGATCAGGTGTGTGGAGCCGCGCATGGAGACGCCCGGGGAGCGCTGGCGCTGGCTAGCGAAGCAGAAGCCGAGGACGGCGGAGCTGGGAGGACCGCGCCCGGCGGCGGCCGCACCTGTGCATGTGATCGCGAGCAGCTCGGGCAACCGGGCGGAGCTGCGCTCACCTGGGCCCACGTGACGGGGAGGGGCTCCAGGACCCCCACGGCCACGCCTCCTCCCGCGCGGCGCACCCGGACCCCGCGGAGCCTAGCGGCGGCGGCAGCGGCGGCTGCGGCAGGAGCCCGGGAGGCGGAGGCGGGAGGCGGGAGGCGGGAGGCGGGAGGCGGGAGGCGGGAGGCGGCAGGCGGCGGCGGCGCGCGGAGACGCAGCAGCGGCAGCGGCAGCATGTCGGCCGGCGGAGCGTCAGTCCCGCCGCCCCCGAACCCCGCCGTGTCCTTCCCGGCGCCCCGGGTCACCCTGCCCGCCGGCCCCGACATCCTGCGGACCTACTCGGGCGCCTTCGTCTGCCTGGAGATTGTAAGTGGGGCCCCCGGAGCGAGGGTCGCGCGGGGAGCGAGGACAGGCGGCGGCATCCTTGTCCCCCGGGCTGTCTTCCTCTGCGTCCGCCCCCGGCCTCCTTCCCTTCGACGTGGCCTTTCCCTGCGCTCCCTCCTGGGGTCCTCTCCGTGCCCCGCGCCGCCACCCGGGCCCTCCCGCCCAGCACCTGTTACGCGGGCACCTGCTCCCCGGCGGGCGACGGAAATGGCCTGGGGAGGGTGAGCAGGCGGCCCGGCAGAGCCGAGCATTGGGGATGTGGAGGAAAGAAAGGTGTTGGGGCTTTGAGGCGCCTTTAGAAACCCAGAGCATGGCCAGGGGCCGCGCTTGGCCGAGGCGAGCGTCTGGCTCTCGGCCTCGCCTGTTGCTAACCTGCCATTTTGTTGGGTGGTGCAAAGGTGTAGCCGATTACTGTGTGACCTGGAGGCTGCCACGCTGTGGAAAGTCGGGGGGGAGGGGGAGGCAACAGGAAGAGGAAGAGGGCTGCGGACTTCAGTATGCTTTTTGCCCACTCACCCTTGCCATCATTAGTGCCCTTTGGATTGGAAAGAGGAGCTGGGCAGGAGGCAGGGCAAGGAGAAAGGTGAGTTATGTGCCATGTCCTTGGCAGTTTCTAATCCAGTGGGCGTGAGAATGGTGGGGTAAAGGTGGAAACGTGGCTGTCGAGTTCTTCTCTGCCTGCCTTTGCAACTTCTCACTTCTGGCCTCCCTACGCAACTCCAAACCTTTTTAGCACACTTTGTTGGGTCCAAGTAAAGGTGGGGTCACCTGCCTGTCGTGCAACATTTTTAGGTAGCTCTTGAACTTTTTCAATGGAATTTTATGGAGTTGGAAACTTTCGAAGCTCCTTGTGGACAAGGAGAACATGTGCAAATATAAATTGGGCAACCTGAGGTTGCATCATGCTCTGAGAATGGCAAATAAAAAGTGCTCGGTTTGGGATTTTCATCTCTCCCCTCACCCTCGCCTTTGAGCTTGCATAACCTGGATTTGGGTCGCTTTGGTTTCACTTTTGTGCTTGTGGAGCTGGAACACCTTGTGAGCACTGTTCTATTATGCCAAGGTAGCCACACCACCCTAAGTTAAGTTTAGCCCAGATTTGAATCTGAAAGAGGAGACGTGAATGAGTTGCAGGCTATGACATCAGTAATGGGATCCTGACTGCGAGTCTGGTTTGAGTTTGAGCCTGGTCCAGAAGCATCTGAGTGCTTGGGATGAGGTGCAGGCATCCATGTGGGAAGAGCGGAGAGAGGATGGCATTGGGCTGGCTGCCTTGCTGTGGGAGGGAGACACGTTTAGAACTGGAAGATCTGCAAAGAACGATTTCTTAGGTTCTCGGCTACTTTATTCCGTGTTCCGCAAGCTCCAGTTTTTTGCCTACCTCTTTGAGAAGTTTTTGTCATATCTGCATTCCACCTGTACTAGAATTTACAGACAGTTCATTGACATACTTTCTAAACTTCAGTACTTTTGCCTCTTCTTAAGCAATAATATACATGAAATTTCAAATTCGATATTCTGGTTATATTTTTCTAATGTTTATTCAAATATATGTATGTATGTAAGCATACATGTATGTGTATATGTAAATATATATTCCTGTGTATATGCAAAGAAGGCTTATCCATATGCCCTCTAATCAAATACCATCTCAAGAACCTGTAGTCATGTCAGACTTTTAGAAAACAAGGCCTAATTCTGAGGGAAAAGAGTAGAAAGTGACTTAGTCAATTTCCCCCTCCCCCTCCCCATTATATCTTTTTAAAATCTAGATCAGTGGTTAGTTCTCAATTCTTGCTGTACTTAATAACTTGAACAGCTTTTTAAAATACTGTTGCCAGCCCAGACTAATTAAATCAGAATCTCTGGGGGAGTGCCAGAGTTCACTAGTTGTTTTTCAAAGCTTCCCTGGTGATTCTAATATTCAGATTCTGATATACAGCAGGGACACACAGTAGAGAAGACAGCTCTGCTCTCACAGATGTGAATTCCCTATCTGCTAAAACGACCACCACTCCCCAACCTAGGTGGGATCCCAGACTCACAGAAGTGTCCAATCTAATCCTTTTATCTCATTTCCTCTGGCTTCTTACATCCTGAAACATGTCTCACTCTTGGCTAGGTAGAACAGCATCACTTCCAAAAGCTTATTAGTTTGCTTCTCTGTTTTTATGGCCAACTCAGTAAGTTTACATTTTTAGGCACCCTTTATCTCCTTTACTTGAATATCAATCTCCCCCACCCCATTGAAAAATGACCAAAATGTTCCAATGAAACTGGTGACCTTAGAGAAACAAGCGACCACACTAGAGTCAAACTATAGCTCCTCGGCTCTCATCCTTTAGGACTGTTTAGAGATATCGGTTTTACATGCTTTGAGAGAGCAGAGATCAAAGCTTCCTTGTTACCCCTACATTTAGAATACCCATCTTGAGTGGATGTACAGATAGAAGCTAAGTGAACATTTTTGAAGCAACTTAGCCCCTAGATGTCTCAATTTCCATCTAATTTTCTGATTCTTTTAAAATTTGCCATATCCCATGGCTCCTTCTTAAGAAATTCCTCAACCTGTAAAGTAAATGTGAGAATTTCCCAGGCACTGTCCTAAATGCTAAGTGATCTCCATTCTGGGGACCCATTATTTTAACCTCTGCCAGTGTTTCTGGATATCCTCAAACTCCATTTTAATTTTGATCTTCTGTTCAAATCCATTTGTCTTTAAGAGTTCTTCATTTCTGTCCCATTGCCTTCTGAAACTTATCATGTGAAAATTGTACCTGACAAAGGAGGACTGGGCTATCAATAGTTGACTACGCTATTGACACCATGCTCTTGGAGTTCGGTTCTCACGCTAATCATTTAACTTGGCTGAAAGAATTCATTCCCAATCCCCCTTAATGTATTCTATTCACAGCCTGTCAGATAAAAGCCATTTGTTGGGGAGATATTACAAAATATATAAATAGTGCCAGCCTACCAGCACCGGGAAAAGCATTATAGCACTGACTTCTTAAGTGGAGAATATTATAACCTCACATGCATAGTGGTTTTTTTTTTTTGTTTTTTGTTTTTTTTTTTTTTTTTGAGATAGGTGTGTTCCACTCCCAAGTACCTAGTTGTCAACTTTTTGGTTTTGGGCTTAGCAATACTTACCAATGCGTGCTTGCCACAGAGTTTAATCCTAAGTTAATATTGCAAAGCTAAGCCTTTTAGCTTAGAATGGAAGACATCACCTTCAAAATTCTCATTTTCAAAATCTCACAGTTTTCTGAGTGAATATTTTATAAAAATCACTTATCGGGCATTTACTGAATACCTACTATGTGCAAGACACTCCTTTGGGAACAAAGATGTTTAAACCCTTCCTCACCAGAAAGACCTATAACCTAGTTGAGAGTATATTCACAAAAGTAACTACCATTCAGGGAAGAAATAATTAAGTATGGGAAGTGAACTGCAGCTAAAACATTTTCCAGGTGGGTCTGTCTACTTTAAAAAATAACATTGGAGCATCTGCACTATTGGGCTGAACAAGGTATTTAGGGTCCCTGCTCCCAATGAGCTTATCTTGTAAAATGCACAAGAAAAATTGAAGTTTTACTGGTACTAATCACGAAAAAGAATACAGATAATCATTGAATTCATTGTGTTTTATATTGCAGTTTTAGTGTTTAAGAAACTACTTATATTCCCCAAGTTATTCATTCACATTTATCTCTGTGGGAGACACTCTAGGATTCTTATTCACATACTTCTAACTGTAGTGTTTTGGGTGCCATAGTAATTTTCATTTACTCAGCTTATAATTAAGAACACACTATGCATCAAGCCTTCTTTTATACCCTGAAAATAGAGTAAGTAACATAGTTCCTGCCCTTAAAAGAAATTACTGTTTGGTAGAATATAAAGTCAAGAAAGAATTACAGTGCTGTGTATGAATTGCTAATATAGGTTTATAAAAAGTATTGTGGAAAAGCAGGATAGAGTCCACCTGACTTCTGGAGAGGCCAGAACAGGCAGCTTTAATGAGGTGGGGACATTTGAGGTTAGCCTTCAATAATGAGGCATGGTTCATTAGAAAATGGGTAAGAGAATTCCAGGTAGAAACAAGGACATGCACACACAGAGACAAGAAGGACAATGGCAAGAATGTTCGGTCAGTTGTGAGATTTTGGTGGGCAGTGGCAGAAGAAGGAAAAACAGCAGGTAGGACTCACGTTCTGGTTTGCTGAGAAATGGTAGGCCGAGGCATTGGATTTATTGTCTGATGGAAAGCTGCTGAAGAACGGAGATAAACTTGATCCAACTTGTGTCTTAGAAACCTTTGAGTGATGAAGTTTGGTTGTAAAACAAAGAGACTGAAGGCAGGGAGAGCAGTTGGGGGCTTATTGCAATAATTTAGATAAGGGATGAAAAGAACCTGAAATAGAACCAATGAAAGAAGGATGGAGAAAAAGAGAGAGAGGTTTGAGGTTTGGGAAGTCAACTAAGTACATAAAGTTTGACTTGCCCCAAAATGATACCTAGATTAATCTTAAATATAAGATGTAACTCAGAGGAATTATGCCAGAAAAACAAATGTTAATGAAAGGATGATTGTGAGGGAGGGGCTTTAGGGGAGGCAGGTTCAGTCATGCAGATAAATCTATGGAAGGAACTTCAGGTTATTTTCAACTGAAAGCTTTGACTTTGGACTAGGAACATGTATATGTTCTGATGCAGAGTTTATTGCCTGGAAAATAAATTTTGACTGTGAAGGGACATTGTTTATTTGCAGTGTGCAGGAGGGAGCTGTCCATGGACATAGTTGTCTCCTAAATGGGTTTTAAAACTGTATTTTTTTTTCCTTTGCCTCTGGATTAAAAATCTCCATCCACATTAGAATAACCTTTAGGCCGGGTGCTGTGGCTCATGCCTGTAATCCCAGCACTTTGAGAGGCTGAGGCAGGTGGATCACCTGAGGTCAGGAGTTCGAGACCAGCCTGACCAACATGGTGAAACCCCCATCTCTACTAAAAATACAAAATTAGCCGGGCATGGTGGCGCATGCCTGTAATCCCAGCTACTTGGGAGGCTGTGGCAGGAGAATTGCTTGAACCTGGGAGGCAGAGGTTGCAGTGAGCCGAGATCGCACCACTGCACTCCAGCCTGGGAAACAAGAGCGAAACTATATCCCCAAAATAATAAATGCATAAATAAATAACCTTTAAAGGTTTATAAGGGAAAACAACCCAATGCCCCTGCCAGAGATTATTATCAACAATCATTTGCTCTGACTGGCAGTCCTTTAAAAAAAAATATGAAGAACTGAAATACGGAACACTTTAAACAAAGTAGCTGAAAAGATTCACCTTGAGCTCCAAATGAGAAAGTCATGGAGAATAGATTTGTTTTGTAGAGCCTGATAGAAATGTTTTATGTGGGGGTAGGAGCTGTGGACATGGTGTATTTGCAATGATACGGCTGAATAGAAATGACCCTGTAATGACAAATGACAGGAACCCGGTTGGTGTACCCAGTATCATGCACGTGCAGTACTTAACAAATGCTACTTGTTTGTTCTATAGTACAAACAGCAGTATGTTGTACAGTCTGGAGATACCATGTCCTTTTATAGACAACATGTATGACAATCTCAACTTTTGTATAATAGCTATGAGAAGGAGGAAGGTAAAAAGAAAGAAAAGCGACAGTGATTTATACAGGTCTGGCCAATGTCAGGGCATTGGCACGCAGGAACGATTTTAACCTAAAAGTGATAACTAGTTACCTACCAACATGAAAAGAAAATTTTCAAGATCAAGAGGAATTATTATAAAGAAGAATAAAAAGAACCAGAACATAGTTCTCCCTGTAATATGACCTCTCCGTTTTAGGGTGTCAGCTATTTAAGCAGCTGAATTGGAGGTTTAGGTCACATAGGAGGAAGAAAGTATAACTCTCTTTAGCACTCCTAGACATATTTTTAAAGCCTTCCAGTGTAAAGCTAAAAAGTAGAACTTCTTTTGCAATGAGTATTAAGATATTTTAGTCATAAGCCTCTTATGTATACGTCATTTCTCATTACATCCCAGAATTTGTTCTGTTTTCCTAATTAAATAAATAAATAAACACCTTGCTGCCTTGCATCACTAATACAGGCCTATGCCAGGGCCAGTCCAGAAATGGTGTGGACGGAAGTCAGCATGGTTAGAGGACAGATGGGGACTGATGAGGGGAGCAGGAGGCACTGGGAGAAGGCACAAGATTTACCCTGGTCAAAAGTTCCAGTGGCAGTTACAGTAGAAATAGGTTATGTGGGCAAATATGGGGCTGAAAAAAGATTAAAAATTGGGTGTCATGAACTCAACTGGCAAGAGGTACAAAGTTTCCCATAACTTTCGATCTCAGCCTCCTGAGATCTGGTGCTAGGTGGTGGGTGTCACCAGTAATAATTTGAGAATTGAGAAGTACATGTTCTCACTTCACTTGTTTTCATGCCTATTTTTGGACATCCACCATGAACCAGGGAATGAGCTGGGCTCCAGACACGAGTGTGTTCCTAGCATCCCTAGAAAGCTGCACTCCGAGAGCATTCTCTTCTGGAACCATTCATTACACACGTTGGTTGGTTTCCATTCATTTCAAGGAGGATGGATTGAGGACCTTCTGTAGAAAGCACCATCCTGGGTTCTGAGCGTACAGAGATGTTGAAGGCAATGTCACTGACTCTGACGTCACAGTCTAGTGGGTGAAACGGGCATGTGGATCCATGATTTCAATCCAGTTGTAATTGCTGTGGAGAATACAAGCGTCAGTAACCGTGGACGCACCGAGAGATGGCACCTGGCCAGGGAAGTCTTTCTGGAAAACATGGTAACTGGAGTTTAGTTATCCAGCAAAATTTTTACTGGCAGCATGCTAGGCAGAAGCATGGACAAGTGTGATCATTTCTCTACGCTCAGGGGATGAGGGACAGAGGCTGGAGTGCAAAGACAGAGGGTAGTAGGAAAAGAAGCATTACAGGGGAGATGATGAGCTTGGGGAGGGGGCAGCAGTATGCCTCGTAGTGGTACCAGTGATCTATAGTCACACTGTGAATGAATCCACACTTGTGTGGGCTGCCTTGTAAATACATCTACCAGTGATTATATTGTATCTGTTGGCTGAAGTATGTTGCTAGTTTAAAGAAATCTTTCAAAATGCAAATTGTATGTAAAATGGAGCTAATTTTAGGTAATTTTTTTTCTAGCCGGTAAATTTCTGTACATACTGAACACTTCTATAACCATGATGTTTCCTGTGCAGCACCCCATAAGTAAACATCCATTAAAATAGAAGGGGTTACAAGTAGATAAAGTGTTCTGAACTTTTGGGTGGGGGAGCCACATGCCCCTTTGTGATTCTGATGAAAAGTGTGGACTGTATCCTCAGAAAAATGCATATGTACTTGTCTACCCTATTTTATATGATTTTAGGGAATCATGTGGAATATGGGTAGAAACCCTGCTTTAGAATGAACACTAAACCATAAGAGGGGCAGAATAGCAGGATGTTAAAATCATAAGTTCTGGAAGCCAATTGCCAAGTTCAAATTTCATGTCTAACACTTATTAACTATATAACTATAACTATAAGGGACAAGTTATTAATGGATTTGTACCTCAATTAACTTATCTATGAAGTAGGAATAATAATATTCTCTCAAGGTCTGTGAGGATTAAATTGGCACAAATAAAACCCTTATAACAGTGCTTATAACATAAGAGCTCAGTAAATGGTAAGTAATATTTCTGCTATCATCATTGGCTTCAACCTTTTACTCTAACTCTACAAGTCAGACTGAAAGACAAATATTTTTTCGCTTTTACTCTACATTTGCTGGTTGTTCATTCTCACTGCAGTAGAATAGTGAAATATCCAACATATAGATAATATAATTAGAAGGAGGGAGCTTAACAGGGAAAATTCCAAACAATGTTTTCCCTTATAGGATAGTTGAGCCAGTCTTTATCCTTTCAAATTCACTTACCTTTTCCTCTTCTCATTCCAAACATTCACTGAAAATAGGTTATGGTAGAAATTAGCCTGTTTACTTTGTGGGTATACTAAGATGGAGGTGTCACATTGGTTTGAAAAAATGTTTAGCTGTCAGAGGGTATGTTTAAAAGCAGATAATTAGGAAATAAGTGACATTTGAAAAGAAAAAGGGCATTTGCAAAAGGAATCCCTTGGGAACGTAAGACCGTCCAAATAGGAGATGAGTGAAGTCTGTAATTCATGCACCAGAATTGCAAGAGTTGCTGCTTGCTCAAGAGCATGTTTTCCCGTGGGACTATGTATTTTTCCCATTCCACAGTTTCCAGTGAAAACATGTTTTAACATCAAACTCTGAGGGTTCAGTTTAGTGTGATTGGCGGATAAGTACTTCTGTGGTTTTCTTATGGGAGGGATTCAGCCAAGTCATACCTTTCTGGTCTGCAGAGGCCAAGCACACGTAACAAATGTATGTTAAACCAGAAAGAAGATCAGTTGTTTTAGGAATGTGTAGCAATTTAATAACTGCAACTCAGAATACATTTGAGTACTTCTGGTATGTACCCAGTACACCTAAAGTTGGGTTAAGAAGATAAAAGGCAACCGAGTCGCCCGGGAAAGGCTGATACCTACTCCTAGGAGGTTTTTACCTTTGTATTGCCTGGAAGCAAAGGTAGTCTTTGTTCGAGCTCGAGGTTTGAAGTCATAAGCACTGACTTGGTTTCTTAAAGAAATTTCAAATTGAGGTGCATTTGGCTATTTTATATAGAATTATTGGATTTTTTAGAACACTAGAAAGCAGTGGAAGGCAGTAGTAGAGAAGGGGTCAGAATGTGGATTCAGATCCAAGATGATGAGAATGTGGGCGAAACATAGAATAGTTCCAAATACCTTTCTTCACAGTGTGTACTCTGCAGTTGCTACGGTATTTATCATCTGTTCTCTGTCAGATTTAACCATTTTTGTGTTCTGCTTTTTACCTCTAAAAATATGACCACCTCCGGAGTCATCTCTACTAAACAGGAATGCTGATAATTACACTGGTTTGCAAACACTCTAAGCTCACTAATGCCCAGAATTAGGTGAAGTGAATATACTGAGCGTTGGTCCTGTCAAGTTTTTAAGTTCAGTTTTTTAAGTTGGAACCAAGTTGGGAAGCTCAAGAAGAAAAGTAGCTTTTGTCAAAAGGAAATCACAAAGTAGAGAATAATAACTATGTCAAGGCCAGAGTGACCCATACAGCAGTATGACAATCTCAAAATGAGGATGGTGGCCCTCCAAAGTGGGCTCAGTTATGTTCTTTGGTCCATCCTCTGTCTTCTAAAGTGAGCCTAGATTTCACAGAATCTCAGCTCTAGGGATGTATCTCATGTATTTACGTGAGTGAAAGAGAGGGGACATTCATACACTCCTTCCCTCTCCACTTTCCATGCAGCACATACCCCACAAGTGAGGAGGCAAATCTGACTCCTGTTCACGCAGCACTTAGTTTCCCTTCCAAGCCTTTGAGATGTTTGAAGGGCTGTAATTCTGAGCACGATAAGAACAGTTAATCTATACTGCTTTACAGCATAACCTCTGCTGTCAAAGTCTTGGTCTGTCTTGAAAGCTTACTCTGAAGCTGCCTCCCCTGCCTACCTTTCCAGATTCTTCCCATTATATTTCTTCTCTCCTCTCCCAGCCTCTCAGAGCACACTGTGTTGAGCTCTTTTTATAGCACCCACTACAATCTGCTCCTGAATCAGTTTAATGGTGTCTGTTTCTTCCTTATTTCGAGCTCCTGGAGATGGAACCTTGCCTTTTTTGTTTTTTCTTGAGTGTTCTTCTACAGTGCCTAGCAGTAGGTTCGGGGCTGGCCTGTTTGAGGTCCACTCTGGGTTGAGTAAATGCTGTGTTTAATTCCAAAGGATCATACAGCCTCCTCCTTACAGGTGTGAATGTATCATAATCCCTAACTCATATTATTATGTTTATCTATTTGGCTCTGCCTGTCCCTAACAAACAGTGGCCAATTGCTTTTTATTATCCTTTGTATTTGCACATAGGTTCTCAGGAAATAACTCTGAAGAGATATTTAATAATGATGTATATTTCTTAAACTGTATTTAAAGTTACGTAGATGATTATTTGTGGGAGAGTAAGAAAAAGCTACCAGAAAGAAGAAAGTGGAAAAAAAGGAAAGATTGATCCACTGAAGACATTCTTATCACCTTCAGTTATTTATTTAATAGTATGTAAAGGTAAATAATATTTTATCAGGAACAAGTTTGTTTCTTTTATAGGCACTGATAAGGTGGTGGTTAAATTTTTAAGATGCATTGATATTCATTAGATTTATTTCATAACACTTTCTGCATCAATTGTTAATTTTTGATTTGACATTAGGACTCGAGGTACACACCACAACCATACATTTTTTTAGACTGGTGATTTACCATTGCTCAAGTGATCATTTATGCTTTCAAAAATGTTTCTTCAAAGTAGTAACAAATTATATAATCATATAATTAAAAACTTGTGTTTTTAACTTTCAGTGACTTGTGGAGTAATTTGGATATCTAGATACTTAAATGCAATGTAAAGATGAGTATTGATTTTTAATATTTGGAGCTCAAACGGTTCTCATATGAGCACTAACTTGTTTACTAAGCAAATAATTGAGCGCGTGCTCTATCTCTCACTCTCTCTGGGTGTGTGTGTGTGTGTGTGTGTGTGAGAGAGAGAGAGAGATTGATTCTCGCTTGAGGTGTCTTCAGGGCAGGTATGTAGCCTAAGGTTTTGTGCTGCCAAATCTAGCATAGTACCTGACTGATGGTTAGGAAAGGATTATTGTGTAGATTAATAAATGACTTGGGATGCAGAGACATAAAACAGTATGCTGCCAAGAAGGCCTGGTAGTGCAGATGGAGAGCCAAAGGGATTTAATTACAGTGTATCTCACTGATGTAACAAAGCCCAATAGGGAGGTTGCCCAGAGGAGGGAGGCATAACTGAGCAGGGGTGGATCTCAGGAAAAATGTTGTAAATGATGTGCTCAAGATTAGATATGAGTGGGAGAATCTCAAGTACACATAGGGAGGAAATGACATTTACGGCATGCAAGTAACAGGCCACTCTGATGTGAAAGATCTTTGTCTTGGAACTGTGGTTTTTTTTTCTCGCCCTAATACAAAATGTGAGGAGCATAGTGGCAAGAGACAAGGATGAAAAAGGCATGTCAGGTCACAAATGGCTTGGAATGCCATGTAAAGAATGCATGGTAGTATGGAGGAGACCAATGGTGATAGATGCATAAAACTCATTGTCTTCACACCATTTCTCCTGCAGTGTTCTCTCAAGCCTAGTGGCCCATGCCAGAAATCTGAGGATTTTCCTTATCTGTCCTTTTTCTGTCGTGTCTCACATCTGATATGTTACCAACTATTATCATGTCTACTTCTAAATTTCACTCTAATCTATTCCTTTCTCTCTGTCCTCAGTGTTCTGATTCTTACACTCTGTTGGTGTAACAGTCTCCTGTGTTACACCATGTTAGTGAAATCTCTGTGTTGATAGAGCTAGAGAAACACAGAGATGTGC
This sequence comes from Theropithecus gelada, assembly GCF_003255815.1. Taxonomy (NCBI): domain Eukaryota; kingdom Metazoa; phylum Chordata; class Mammalia; order Primates; family Cercopithecidae; genus Theropithecus; species Theropithecus gelada. Next base: position 121,429,536 of record NC_037676.1, read on the forward strand.
TCCCCCGCCATCCACCCTTTCTTCTCCAGTCTGTTCTCACATTCTAGCCACAGAAAAATTTCCAAAGGCAAATCTTGACCATGCTAGTTTCTGCTCAAGATGATCTTGGCTTTGCCGTCGCCCTTAGGTGAAGTTCGGTTCCTTGGCCCGAGCTTCAGCACCTCCTCGCTCAGTCTCCCGTGCAGTTCTCTCCATTCCCCACCAGCGCATGACCCTCCTGTCTTGCTGAGCTTTGTTCTTCACCTGTGCGGGGCTCTTCTCAGCTCCCATCCTGGAACCTCCCTTTCCTCCCTCTGCTTTACCCCATAGTCCTGTGCTTTGAATCGTTGCTTCTAGGAAGCATTTTCAAATCTGGATTTAGAGCCCTTGCTGTGTGGACCTGCAGTGCCCAGTATTTGCCCAATTGTGACATTTATGAAGCAGCTTTTTAATCACTTGCTTACTTGTCTCTTTAATAGACTGTGAGTTCTGTGGTGACAGAAACCAAGTGTAACCTGTTTACCATTTGATTCCCAGCACCTGGCATAAAGCCTGAAATGTAATAGGTATTTACTGATACTTAGATCTACAGATATGTGAAGTACTTATTCCTCTGTCCAATACATAATAGATACTCAATAAACGATGGTAGTTTTTATTGTTTACCACCATATACAACAGCTGCAACTATTATTCTAGCCATTTTTTACTAACAAACTCTCTAAGGAGCAATGAGATCAGGAGCTGGTTTATAGTGATATGAAGAGCAACTTCAGGGAGAGGAAGTGGAGACCAGGCAAAGATGATTTTTTTTTAAGATCAGTAAATATATATTTTATTTATATTCTCATGACAAATAGAACATGAAGTTTTTAAATGATGCTATTTACTGATTTTTTAAAATGTCAGGTGCTTAGGGGATTAGTCTAAAGACAGTGCAATATTTTGTCATAATGATAGCCCAGTGGAACAGAATGGAACAGAACCAAACCCACAGCATATGGTCTCCTGATTGACAACAGTAGACTCTTGAAAGTATGGTCATTTCAGTAAATGACACTGGGTCAATTGAATATACATATGGGGAAAAACTGAATCTTGACCCCCTACCTCATACCAAATGCAAAAATCAGTATAAGACAGGTTGTAGATTTAAATGTGAAAAGTAAAAATAATGAAGGTTTTAGAAGAAACACCTAACAGAGTATCTTCATGGCCTTGGGGTAGACAATGATTTTTTTTGTTGTTTTTTTAATGCTTTATGTTCTATTGTACATGTGCCATGTTGGTGTGCTGCACCCATTAACTCGTCATTTACATTAGGTATATCTCCTAATGCTATCCCTCCCCACTACCCCCACCCCACAACAGGCCCCGGTGTGTGACGTTCCCCTTACTGTGTGGTTGACTGAAAAAATACCTTCATTGAAAAGGTGGTAGTCAGAGAATCGATAAAGTCAAAGGAAGGTATTTGTCAATGATGAAGGAATGCTGGGCATGTACATGGGTTGAAGAAGAGAGTCCAACTTGAAGATACAGGTGTGGAGATGGATCAGTTCTCCAAGCCAAAGGATTGGTCTTGCACCTGAGGAAAGAAGGCATCTTGCATGATAAGGAGAAAATCGAAGGGGTGGGGTTGCTGGAATATGTGCAGGGGTCTGGGAGGAAAATGAAGGCAACACTGAGGGTAATACAAGCATGTTGAATTCTGTTGTATGAAAGGTATCTTTTAAGCAAACCAATTACCCTCTTTCTTTTTTTCTTTCAGCTGTTCGGGGGTCTCGTCTGGATTTTGGTTGCCTCCTCCAATGTTCCTCTACCTCTGCTACAAGGATGGGTCATGTTTGTGTCCGTGACGGCGTTTTTCTTTTCGCTTCTCTTTCTGGGCATGTTCCTCTCCGGCATGGTGACTCAAATTGAAGCTAACTGGAACTTCCTGGTAAGGGCTTTTTTTTTTTTAAGTCTACTGCAGGAGGATGGGAGAAACCTATATCCTATTCTGTTCTGAAATGCCAGACTCCCAGTTCTGCCAGTTGCCTCTAATGGGAGAGAAGAGGTCCAACCACAGAAACCACTGTGGTGCTGTGTGGCTGCCTTGATGGACAACAGGGCTTCAGTTTGTGAAATCTCTGTGTTGATAGAGCTGAGAAATAATTCTGTTACTCCCACAGCTTAGATGACTCTTACTCAAAAACTGTTTCATTTCATACAGCAAATGAATTGCATTACAATTATCAAACAAGTGAACAAATGCCTTTGGGATCTAAAGGTTGTCACATGTATCTTGAAATTTTCCATTAATTTCTGCCTCAGATATTTAAATATATATTTTTTTTCAGAAAATAAATACTTAGAAAAGGGCATGTTTCATATTGATAATCAATGTCTGTCCCAAATTAAAAAGAATTGGTGAGTTTTTAAAAATGAATTTGTGGCCGGGTATGGTGGCTCATGCCTGTAATCTCAGCACTTTGGGAGGCCGAGGCAGGTGAATCACAAGGTCAGGAGTTCGAGACCAACCTGGCCAAAATGGCGACACCCCATCTCTACTAAAAGTACAAAAATTAGCCAGGCATGGTGGTGTGTGCCTGTAGTCCCAGCTAGTCAGGAGGCAGAGGCAGAAGAATTGCTTGAACCCGGCATAGGTTGCAGTGAGCCCAGATTGTGCCACTGTACCTCCAGCCTGGGTGACAGAGCAAGACTCCATCTCAAAAAAAAAAAATGAATAAAAAGAATTTGTGGCCAAGTACGGTGGCTCATGCCTATAGTCCCAAGACTTTGGGAAGCTGAGGCAGGAAGATCACTTGAGACTAGGAGTTCAAGGCCAGCCTGGGAAACATGGTGAAACCCCGTCTCTATAAAAACTACAAAAAATAGCTGGACGTGGTGTTGCACTCCTGTAGTCCCAGCTACTCAGGAAGTTGAGGCAGGAGGATCACTTGAGCCCAGAAGGTCGAGGCTGCAGTGAGCCATGATCGCACCACTGCACTCCAGCCAAGGAGACAGAGCAAGACCTTGTCTCTCAAAATAAAATAAATAAATAAAATAAAATAATTGAATTTGCAATCAACACAACTTTTAAAATTATGAACCATTAAATTAGGTCAACTTTTTGCTTAACATATAGAACTTGTCTGTCATGCTTGCAGCCATTCATTCTCTAAGACTGTTTTAGAATGACTCAGTGGATCACAGTGCTTCAGTGAAGTTCAGGAAGGACCCCCATTAGGTTATAATCACACTTTGGTGTTTAGAAGCTTACCTCAGACCTTCAGTCAGGCTTTATGTATATTCCTTTCACGTATAACGGCATATTGTTCCACAGCTTTAGTGCAGATGTTAGAGAAAAATATCTGTTCTTGTTTTATTTATAGGGCGTAAGAGGAACTGTAATCCTAAATGTTATTAGCGGTGAAGTGTAGGGAGTGTGGCTGGCCTTTAAGCCAGCCCCGGGGCAAATGGCACAGCTTACTATAAAGCTAAGAAGGAAGTGGGGTACAGTGGTTACAGTCCTGCATGGGCTTTGAGCATAGATCTGGTTTGCTTAGTAGCTGTGTGGCCTTGGGCACAATTGTTAACCTCTCTCAATTTTAATTTCTTCCTCTGTAAAATGGTAGTATCATCTTTGGTATTGAGTACAGTCATTCATGTCCTTATTAACTTATTTGTTTTTCAAAGTTTGCATTTCCCACCCATTTGTAGCATTATATCTGATGTTCAGGAAATTAAATGTAAGCGTTTCTGTTGTTTTAATTGTGCTACTCTATGAAAGTGACAGCTGAAATTGGAAATCTTTGTTTCACAGGTCAGCTGCAAAGGTTACCTGTGGTCTTTTAGCTGGAGTAGTCCACTGTTACTGAGGCAAAAAATGGTAATAGCAATACACAGGGTTGATTGTATGGTAGGCATGCATTCTAAGAGCCAACTCTTGTCTTCATGGAATTTATTAAATGTTTTCCCTATCTAGAAAGGATTTCTCTTTTTTTTCTTCTTTTGTGTGTGTGTCGTTTTTGGTTTTGTTTCTGTGTTTTTATTCAGTCATTTTTTATTATATGGCTTACTTTTTTTTTTTTTTTTGAGACGGAGTCTCGCTCTGTCTCCCAGGCTGGAGTGCAGTGGCTGGATCTCAGCTCACTGCAAGCTCCGCCTCCCGGGTCCACGCCATTCTCCTGCCTCAGCCTCCCGAGTAGCTGAGACTACAGGCGCCCGCCACCTCACCCGGCTAGTTTTTTTTTTTTTTTTTTTTTTGTATTTTTTAGTAGAGACGGGGTTTCACCGTGTTAGCCAGGATGGTCTCGATCTCCTGACCTCATGATCCACCCGTCTCGGCCTCCCAAAGTGCTGGGATTACAGGCTTGAGCCACTGCGCCTGGCCTATATGGCTTACTTTTGATAGGTTTGGTAATATATTTTGTACACTCTCCCAGGAAAACGTTTTAGCCATGTATATAATGGAATTGTCACAAGTTGGTAACAATTGTTGCATTCTGGAACTGTTAGATGTTAATGGCTCAAAAATAGTTGTTTTCCCCTGTGATAAGCTTATTACCACTTTATACCATGCTTGAAGGAAGCAAGAATGCATTTTGATAAAGAACTTATTTTCTAGATGTATTTGTTGTAGGATAATGAGTTTGCTATGTCTTCTGGGTTTTATGAAGAAATTAAATTTACATTCATGATGGCTTCAGCAATTTTTTCTGAACTTTCTAGCTTTGATATAAATAGTGAAATAAAAATATAGTATCTAATAACAGATATAAAGTACTAAATACTTGCCTCATTCTATTCCAGGAAAATAAGGAGATTTTGATTTTGAAATAGCGTTTCTGTTTTTTTTTCTGGAGAGGAAAAAATACCAGAACTTTAAACAGAAGATTCTAAATTTATAGTCTCTTTTGTAGGGGAAGGGTACTAAGGAAAGATACATTTTAGAAAATAGAGCTATTTAAAAAATCTTATGCAATTAAACATGTTTCCCTTCATCCCCCCCAAGTATAACTGGCACACATTTGATCATTTGCCTGTTGTGGACATCACTTAACATATTTTTATTTTTTAAAATATTTTCTATTTCAATAGCTTGTAGGGTGAAAGTGGTTTATTATTACATGAATGAATTGCATAGTGGTGAAATCTGAGATGTTAGTGTAACAGTCCCCTAAGTAGTATACATTGTACCCAATATGTAGTTTCTTTTCATCCCTCCTTCCCGTCTCCTCACCCACTCCTGAGTCTCCAGTGTCCATTCTACCACTCTGTATACCTTTGTGTGCCCATAGCTTGGCTCCCACTGACAACTGAGAACATACAATATTTCAAATAAGTGAGTTACTTCACTTAGAATAACGGCCTCCAGCTCTATCCACTGCTTAATATCTTACATGTCCTCAGCTATATTTTCTGGCCCTATATTCATTTGCTTATTTGACCTTAATGACAATTCTTTATGGATAAGTATTCTTGTTCTCATTTTTACAAATGAGAAAACTGAGGTTCAAAGTGGTTGTCATCCGTTTTTCTTGCTGCTGTTACTGTAAACCAGGATCCCCCTATACACAATGCAGCTTTTTTCTTTTTCTTTTTTTTAACTAGTAGATGGAATTTTGACCCTGAACCGAAGAGCAAAGCATGGGCTTAAGACAAGAATATGAGATGTAGTCACTCGTGGGGGGTGCAGGGGGGCCCGGGGAAAAAAAAAAGCTCTGCTTGAGGCTGAGGTTGCCTAAGGAAAAGGCAAACAAGTGGGCAGTGCTTGGGGCGTGTGAGCATTCATAAGATTGGTGAAAGAGCAAGAGCACATGAAGGCAACTCAGAAAGAGGCTGGGTTCATCTGCTAGTAAGTAGAGGCCAGGAGCCTAAGGCAGAGATTCACAAATGGTGGTCCTGGCCAGAAGAGCAGCAGCATCTGGAAACATGTCAAAAATGGACATTCTCAGGTTCCACCCTGACCTGCTAAGTCAGAAACTCTGGGAGGAGGACTCAGTTGTCTGTGTTTAAACAAGCTCTCCAGGTGGTTCTGATGCAGGCTAACATTTGAGAACCACTGACTTAGCAGAAATGATCTGGGCTGTCAAATGCAATGAGTGAGCCTTGTGGAAGCCCTTCTGCGCACATCCAGTGCACATCCCACACCTGGCACAAATTGGAATAGTGTGCTCAGGATGGCCAAATACAAATATAGGTACAGCTCTCCAGGGGTTGGGAAGATTTACTGAGTAGTTGGCCCTATACTAGGCCCTGGGAATACAATTGTGAAAAAAGAGATCTAGCAGTTGCTCTCAAAGAGTTTGTTGTAGTAGACAATGTAAGTAAAGAAATTGTTACGTAATTAATGCATCAATTAATGTTATGTTAGTTGCCAAAAAGGAAAAGCCTAGCGTGCCAAAACATATGTGTCATCTCAGCTCCACTGGAAAGTAGACTCTTAAGATGGATATAGAAGTACAAGAGTTTTGGTTTGGGCTTTTTGTGCATTTTGTTGTTATTGTTTGTTTAAGGAAAAGGGCAGATAACACTTGTAAAAGAAAATAAAGGAGGAAGTGAGGAAGTAAGATCAGGAAGAAAACCAAGAATGATACACTCCACAAAGTCTTGACCAAATCCATACAAAACTTCAGAGCATAGCCTGTCCTTCGAGAGTTGTGTGTTGGGCACAAGTGGCCAATCACTAGTACCTCCACTGTGCTGTCACTTGTGGGGATGGGGGATATCCAGGAAGAATGTGGCCTTGGCTCACGCATTGTAGCAGATCCCAAATCCACTGAAGCTGGAGGCTGTCAGCTACCTGCACACCTCACAGCTAAACATCAAGTTCCTTCCTGATGGAAAATGTGTGCAGTGCACAATTAGATGCTCCAGTCTCTCATCTCATACTGCAGATCCATTTCTCCATATGCATCTGGGGAGTCGCTCCTCCAGGGTTCCAGTGTGCCTTTCTTCCTGAAGACAGACTTAAAGGAGAGAGGCTAGAGGGATACATGACATCTCCGTTCACTGGAGTTGGTCTCAAGGCCAACTGGTACTCATCTTCCTCTTCCACTGACCATTTTCCATTCCTCTTCTCAGCTTTCCTGTCTGGTGTTCTCAGTGATTTCCTGGTGGTGAATCCAAACTCTCATTCAGGAGAGAGTGAGGGCACCTGGCAACCACATCTGCTTCAGGCCAGCGTTGCTACACTTGTTTGTTTTTAGTCACATTTGGCAGAGAGACTTCCGAGAAGATCTCAGGTAGATCGTCTGAGGTCTACATATAATTCCTCTCGCCCTCCTGTGGCACATACACTAGGGCAATACATGCCCTTTACTGCCATCCTGACTTCCAGCAGCTCTGCCTTCTCCTGATGTTAGTGGCAACTACCTTTGTCAAGATGGTAACTCCTCTTCTTGCCTTTTTGTCCCTGGGCAAAAGAGTCCAAAGTGGCCAGGGGGTAGCCATACCTTGTAGCTCAGTGGGGCTATTGCTGTATCCTCTGTCAAGAGTACCCCTTTGGGGACAAGGACCCTTGACCATGAAAAACCTAGAGTTGTGGAGGCAGAAATCATAAAGGATTTCAGCAGGTTATTAGAAGTGATGACAACTGGAGAAACTCTTGCTTTTACCCCTAAATTTCCATTCTTCCAATGAAGACACAATAACATGTAGGAAGCTCTTCTTCAGTGTATCTACTGCATCCTAAAGGATGACCCCCATCCTCACAGACTAGTGCCTCCAAGCTATACCTTCAGCCAGCCGTTCCTTTGTGCTATCAGGCCAGGCCAGCAGCTTCTAGGTGGTGCAGTACGTGATGCAACCAACCCAGGGGTAGGCACCCATTTCCACTCAGGCTTTGCTGAGTAGTAGTTTCCTTGATCAGAGACAGAGTGAAAGCCTGTGAGTGAATGCAGTCTGTAAATCATTGGATATAGCTGGTGGCTCAAGCTCTAAGAGTCAGAAAAGCAAATTCATAAATCAATGCCCTAGGTAATTCTATTTTTGTAAGAATAACCATTACGGGTGTTTGTTTTTGTGAGAGTGAAATATTTTGCCCTCCAGGAAGGTAGGAGCTCAGTTTACACTTACTACAGGTGACTGGTTGGTCCCCTTGAGGATAATCCCTTATCCAGAGCTCAGAGTTAGTCTCTGTTGCTGACAGTTCAACATTCAGAGGAAGCAGTGGGTAGATCATCTTTGGCAATAAGGAAGCCATGCTCTTGGGCCTTTCCATGGCCACTTTCTCTGACCATGGGTACTCTGTTTATGTGCCCATAATGCCAGGTATGGGGTGGTTGATGACAAAGGATTGCTAACATCAACTGGAAGGGTCCTTTTGGCTACGTAGCATTCCAAAGCGATGCTTCTGGTAAGCATTACCAAGTGACAGAAAGATCTTCACATAGTATGCCTAATCCCATATCCCTTCCTTGTCCCTGAAGCTTTGATCTGTTTTATCCCATGGCCCTGACAAGTACAGTAGGCTGTTTGCTATTGATTATCAGTCTATGTATATTCTCACTATGGGCCTCTTTTCTTTCCTTCTTTTTTTTTTTTTTTTGAGACGGAGTCTTCCTCTATCGCCCAGCATGGAGTGCAGTGGCAGGATCCCTGCTCATTACAACCTCCGCCTCCTGGATTCAAGCAATTCTCCTGCCTCAGCCTTCTGAGTAACTGGGATTACTGGCATGCACCACCATGCCCAGCTAATTTTTGTATTCTTAGTAGAGATGGGCTTTTGCCATGTTGGCTAGGCTGGTCTGGAACTCCTGACCTCAAGTGATCCACCACCTCGGCCTCCCAAAGTGCTGGGATTAAAGACACACACCACCGCACCCAGCCATGGGCCACTTTTCTTTCTGAGCAAAGTGTGTGACATGCATCATCACTCAGCTCTACCAACTGGGAAAATATTCCCTAACCAGTCTTTCGAAGCCAACTCTGAATGTGGCTATAATGCACATACAATACAGCTGCTGTTCCTTTCCACCTTGCAAGCACATAGGAGCCAACTCTTCCAAAAACAAAGCTCAGGGTTTTTTTCTCCTTCAGGTGGGCATAAGGAAATCCCTCTTCCCTGTGGCCATAGGTATGAACTGAGGAAGGAGAGCAGTTCCACTCTGGTGAATAATGTGAGAGCCTAGGCTACCTGCTCATGCAGTTAACTCTTGTTAACTGGTCTTGCTCAGGTCAATATATGTGTCCTTCCTATCACAAGGAGACAGCTGCTGGCCCACCTGACTTTTTGAGTTAGTGGCTTCCATGGAACCCAACTCAAAATAAGCAGTTCTGGATGCCTGGCCACTGGTGTCTCATGATCAAGTGTTTCTTTTCTACCAGGTCTAGTACTAGGAGCTGCTTTTCAAAGACTTGTCGCTCTCCAGTGCAGGTTACTAGAGGCTCTAAAAATCCAGGAACCTCCATCGTGATTTTCACACTGGAATTGCCGTAAATTCCATACTATGTACTTTCTCCCAACACCAAGAGTATATATGACCCTGGCTGGATAGGATGACCAAAGCATACGGAGTGAGAAGCGCAAGAAGTGTATTGGGAAGTAACACCTATAAAAGATGAAAGGCAAAAGAATAGGATTGGACAGGAAAGCCTTGAAACCACAATTCAGATACTTCTGAAAAGGAGGTAGGAAGAAGCAAAATTGGCAGGAATAGAGAGAGAGGGGGGAAAGGGCAAGCAGTAATTGCTTGTGGGCAGAATCCTTTCTGGCAGAGACAATACTATGTGTAAAGAGTAGCATCCTTGAGCTATAAAATGCTTCCTAGGGACCAAAATGAGGTGAATGTGGGTGACATTGAAAAAGGTATGTAATGGTGGAGAAATCAAGGGATCAGATCATACCAGGAGTTGCAGGTCCTGTCATCAAATCTCTTTATTACAAGATCAACTATTTTTGATGATTCACCTCAGTAAGTTAAATGAGTGCCTAAATTTTTCTTACTACAGTCTATCATTTCATTTAGCCGTTAAAAATGATGACATTTGAATTTGGGGTTTGACCTTCATCAACTAATATTTGTTGAATAAACACATGTATTTGAGCATCTCTGCTATAGATTAGACATGTGGCCAGTAACACTTTTCTTAAATCTTTTGAAGGCATTTGTGAATCAGTTTACAAATGAGAGTTACTTAATAGAAAGCACATCTTTGTAGTTCTTATGTACTTAAATGTGAGAACAATTTATTTTTTATTTATTTATTTTTATTATACTTTAACTTCTAGGGTACGTGCACAACGTGCAGGTTTGTTACATATTATACATGTGCCATGTTGGTGTGCTGCACCCATTAACTCATCATTTACATTAGTTATATCTTCTAATGCTATCCCTACCCCCTGCTGCATCCCCACAGTAGGACCCGGTGTGTGATGATCCCCTTCCTGTGTCCAAGTGATCTCATTGTTCAATTCCCACCTATGAGTGAGAACATGCGGTATTTGGTTTTCTGTTCTTGTGGTAGTTTGCTCAGAATGATGGTTTCTAGCTTTATCCATGTCCCTACAAAAGACAGGGACTCATCCTTCTTTATGGCTGCATAGTATTCCATGGTGTATATGTGCCACCTTTTCTCTTAATCCAGTCTATCATTGATGAACATTTGGGTTGGTTCCAAGTCTTGGCTATTGTGAATAGTGCTGCAATAAACATACATGTGCATGTGTCTTTATAGCAGCATGATTTATAATCCTTTGGGTATATGCCCAGTAATGGGATAGCTGGGTCAAATGGTATTTCTAGTTTTAGATCCTTGAGGAATTGCCACACTGTTTTCCACAATAGTTGAACTTGTTTACAGTCCCACCAACAGTGTAAAAGTGTTCCTATTTCTCCACATCCTCTCCAGCACCTGTTGTTTCCTGATTTTTTTAAATGATTGCCATTCTAACTGGTGTGAGATTGTATCTCACTGTGATTTTGATTTGCATTTCTCTGATGGCCAGTGATGAGCATTTTTTCATGTGTCTGTTGGCTCTATGAATGTCTTCTTTTGAGAAGTGTCTGTTCATATCCTTTGCCCACTTTTTGATGGGGTTGTTTTTCCCTTGTAAATTTGATTGAGTTCTTTATAGGTTCTGGATATTAGCCCTTTGTCAGATGAGTAGATTGCAAAAAATTTCTCCCATTCTGTAGGTTGCCTGTTCACTCTGATGGTAGTTTCTTTTGCTGTGCAGAAGCTGTTTAGTTTAATTAGATCCCATTTGTCAATTTAGGCTTTTGTTGCCATTGCTTTTGGTGTTTTAGACATGAAGCCCTTGCCCATGCCTATGTCCTGAATGGTATTACCTAGGTTTTCCTCTAGGGTTTTTATGGTTTTAGGTCTAACATTTAAGTCTCTAATCCATCTTGAATTAATTTTCATATAAGGAGTAAGGAAAGGATCCAGTTTCAGCTTTCTACTTATGGCTAGCCAATTTTCCCAGTACCATTTATTAAATAGGGAATCCTTTCCCCATTTCTTGTTTTAGTCAGATTTGTCAAAGATCAGATGGCTGTAGATGTGTGGTATTATTTCTGAGGACTCTGTTCTGTTCCATTGGTCTATATCTCTGTTTTGGTACCAGTACCATGCTGTTTTGGTTACTGTAGCCTTGTAGTGTAGTTTGAAGTCAGGTAGTGTGATGCCTCCAGCTTTGTTCTTTTGGCTTAGGATTGTCTTGGCAATGTGGGCTCTTTTTGGTTCCCTATGAACTTTAAAGCAGTTTTTTCCAATTCTGTGAAGAAAGTCATTGGTAGCTTAATGGGGATGGCATTGAATCTATAAATTACCTTGGGCAGTATGGCCATTTTCACAATATTGATTCTTCCCATCCATGAGCATGGTATGTTCTTCCATTTGTTTGTGTCCTCTTTTATTTCACTGAGCAGTGGTTTATTTCTCCTTGAAGAGGTCCTTTACATTCCTTGTAAGTCAGATTCCTAGGTATTTGATTCTCTTTGAAGCTATTGTGAATGGGAGTTCATTCATGATTTGGCTGTCTGTTTGTCTGCTAATGGTGTATAAGAATGCTTGTGATTTTTGCACATTGATTTTGTATCCTGAGACTTTGCTGAAGTTGCTTGTCAGCTTAAGGAGATTTTGGGCTGAGAAGATGGGGTTTTCTAAATATAAAATGATATCATCTGCAAAGAGGGACAATTTGACTTCTTCTTTTCCTAACTGAATATCCTTTATTTCTTTCTCTTACCTGATTGCCCTAGCCAGAACTTCCAGCACTATGTTGAATAGGAGTGGTGAGAGAGGGCATCCCTGTCTTGTGCCAGTTTTCAAAGGGAATGCTTCCAGTTTTTGCCCATTCAGTATGATATTGGCTGTGGATTTGTCATAAGTAGCTCTTATTATTTTGAGATATGTTCCATCAATACCAAATTTATTGAGAGTTTTTAGCATGAAGGGCTGTTGAATTTTGTCAAAGGCCTTTTCTGCATCTATTGAGATAATCACGTGGTTTTTGTCTTTGGTTCTGTTATATACTGGATTACGTTCATTGATTTGCATATGTTGAACCAGCCTTGCATCCCAGGGATGAAGCCCACTTGATCATGGTGGATAAGCTTTTTGATGTGCTGCTGGATTTGGTTTGCCAGTATTTTATTGAGGATTTTTGCATCTATGTTCATCAGGGATATTGGTCTAAAATTCTCTTTTTTGTTGTATCTCTCTCAGGCTTTGGTATCAGGATGATGTTGGCCTCATAAAATGAGTTAGGGAGGATTCCCTCTTTTTCTATTGATTGGAATAGTTTCAGAAGGAATGGTACCAACTCCTCCTTGTACCTCTGGTAGAATTCGGCTCTGAATCCGTCTGGTCCTGGACTTTTTTTGGTTGGTAGGCTATTAATTATTGCCTCAATTTCAGAGCCTGCTATTGGTCTATTCAGGGATTCAACTTCTTCCTGGTTTAGTCTTGGGAGAGTGTAAGTGTCCAGGAAATTATCCATTTCTTCTAGGTTTTCTAGTTTTATTTGTGTAGAGGTGTTTATAGTATTCTCTGATGGTAGTTTGTATTTCTGTGGGGTCGGTGGTGATATCCCCTTTATCATTTTTTATTGCGTCTATTTGATTCTTCTCTCTTTTCTTCTTTATTAGTCTTGCTAGCGGTCTATGAATTTTGTTGATCTTTTCAAAAAACCAGCTCCTGGATTCATTGATTTTTTGGGGGGGTTTTTTGTGTCACTATCTCCTTTAGTTCTGCTCTGATCTTAGTTATTTCTTGCCTTCTGCTAGCTTTTTGAATGTGTTTGCTCTTGCTGCTCTAGTTCTTTTAATTGTGATGTTAGAGTGTCAATTTTAGATCTTTCCTGCTTTCTCTTGTGGGCATTTAGTGCTGTAAATTTCCCTCTACACACTGCTTTAAATGTGTCCCAGAGATTCTAGTATGTTGTATCTTTGTTCTCATTGGTTTCAAAGAACATCTTTATTTCTGCCTTCATTTCGTTATGTACCCAGTAGTCATTCAGGAGGAGGTTGTTCAGTTTCCATGTAGTTGAGCGGTTTTGATTGAGTTTCTTAGTCCTGATTTCTAGTTTGATTGCACTGTGGTCTGAGAGACAGTTTGTTATAATTTCTGTTCTTGTACATTTGCTGAGGAGTGCTTTACTTCCAACTATGTGGTCAACTTTGGAATAAGTGTGATGTGCTGAGAAGAATGTGTATTCTGTTGATTTGGGGTGGAGAGTTCTGTAGATGTCTATTAGGTCCGCTTGGTAGAGAGTTGAGTTCAATTCCTGGATATCCTTGTTAACTTTGTCTTGTTGATCTGTCTAATGTTGACAGTGGGGTGTTAAAGTCTCCCATTATTATTGTATGGGAGTCTAAGTCTCTTTGTAAGTCTCTAAGGACTTGCTTTATGAATCTGGGTGCTCCTGTATTGGGTGCATATATATTTAGGCTAGTTAGCTCTTCCTGTTGAATTGATCCCTTTACCATTATGTAATGGCCTTCTTTGTCTCTTTTGATCTTTGATGGTTTAAAGTCTGTTTTATCAGAGACTAGGATTGCAACCCCTGCTTTTTTTTGTTTTCCATTTGCTTGGTAGATCTTCCTCCATCCCTTTATTTGAGCCTATGTGTGTCTCTACATGTGAGATGGGTCTCCTGAGTACAGCAAACTGATGGGTCTTGACTCTTTATCCAATTTGCCAGTCTTTGTCTTTTAATTGGAGCATTTAGTCCATTTACATTTAAAGTTAATATTGTTATGTGTGAACTTGATCCTGTCATTATGATATTAGCTGGTTATTTTGCTCGCTAGTGATGCAATTTCTTCCTAGCATCAATGGACTTTACATTTTGACATGTTTTTGCAATGGCTGGTACTTGTTGTTCCTTTCCATGTTTAGTGCTTCCTTCAGGGTCTCTTGTAAGGCAGGCCTGGTGGTGACAAAATCTCTAAGCGTTTGCTTGTCTGTAAAGGATTTTATTTCTCCTTCACTTATGAAACTTAGTTTGGCTGGATATGAAATTCTGGGTTGATAATTCTTTTCTTTAAGAATGTTGAATATTGGCCCCCACTCTCTTCTGGCTTGGGGAGTTTCTGCCAAGAGATCTGCTGTTAGTCTGATGGGCTTCCCTTTGTGTGTAACCCGACCTTTCTCTCTGGCTGCCCTTAACATTTTTTCCTTCATTTCAACTTTGGTGAATCTGACAATTATGTGTCTGGAGTTGCTCTTCTCGAGGAGTATCTTTGTGGCATTCTCTGTATTTCCTGAATTTGAATGTTGGCCTGCCTTACTAGGTTGGGGAAGTGCTCCTGGATGATATCCTGCAGAGTGTTTTCCAACTTGGTTCCATTTTCCCCCTCACTTTAATGCACACCAATCAGACGTAGATTTGGTCTTTTCACATAATCCTATACTTCTTGGAAGCTTTGTTCATTTCTTTTTACTTTTTCCTCCACACTTCTCTTCTCGCTTCATTTCATTCATTTGATGTTCAATCACTGATAATCTTTCTTCCAGTTGATCGAGTTGGTTACTGAAGCTTGTGCATTTGTCACGTAGTTCTCATGTTATGGTTTTCATCTCTATCAGTTCTTTTAAGGTCTTCTCTGCATTGATTATTCTAGTTTCAATTCATCCATTCTTTTTTCAAGGTTTTTAGTTTCTTTGTGCTGGTTACATAGTCCCTCCTTTAGCTCTGAGAAGTTTGATGGACTGAAGCCTTCTTCTCTCAACTTGTCAAAGTCATTCTCCATCCAGCTTTGTTCCATTGCTGGCGATGAGCTGCGTTCCTTTGGAGGGAGAGATGCGCTCTGATTTTTTTGAATTTCCAGCTTTTCTGCACTGCTTTCTCCCCATCTTTGTGGTTTTATCTGCCTTTGATCTTTGATGATGGTGACGTACTGATGGAGTTTTGGTGTGGGTGTCCTTTCTGTTTGTTAGTTTTCCTTCTAACAGTCAGGACTCTCAGCTGTAGGTCGGTTGGAGTTTGCTCGAGGTCCACTCCAGACCCTGTTTGCCTGGGTATCAGCAGCAGAGGCTGCAGAAGATAGAATATTGCTGAACAGCGAGTGTTGCTGTCTGATTCTTGCTCTGGAAGCTTCATCTCAGGGGTGTACCCCGCCGTGTGAGGTGTCAGTCTGCACCTAGTAGGGGATGTCTCCCAGTTAGGTTACTCACAGGTCAGGGACTCACTTGATCAGCAGGCAGTCTGTCCGTTCTCAGATCTCAGCCTTCACGCTGGGAGTTCTACTGCTGTCTTCAAAGCTATCAGACAGGGGCATTTACATCTGCAGAGGTTTCTGTTGCTTTTTGTTTAGCTATGCCCTGTCCCAGAGGAGGAGTCTACAGAGGCAGGCCGACCTCCTTGAGCTGCGGTGGGCTCCACCCAGCTTCCTGGTGGCTTTGTTTACCCACTTAAGCCTCAGCAATGCTGGTACCCCTCCCCCAGCCTCGCTGCTGCTGCCGCCGCCTTGCAGTTAGATCTCATACTGCTGTGCTAGCAATGAGAGAGGCTCCGTGGGCAGAGGACCCTCTGGGCCAGGTGTGGTATATAATCTCCTGGTGTGCTGTTTGCTAAGACCCTTGGTAAAGCACAGTATTAGGGTGGGAGTTACCCAATTTTCCAGGTGTTGTGTGTCTCAGTTTCCCTTGGCTAGGAAAAGGGATTCCCTCCCCCCTTGTGCTTCCCAGGTGAGGCGATGCCTCGCCCTGCTTCAGCTCTCGCTGGTCGGGCTGCACCAGCTGACCAGCACCGATTGTCCGGCACTCCCCAGTGAGATGAACCCAGTACCTCAGTTGAAAATGCAGAAATCACCCGTCTTCTGTGTCACTCACAGCTGGAGGCTGGAGCTCTTCCTATTCGGCCATCTTGGGCCTATTTTTTTTTTAAGACAGAGTCTTGCTCTGTTGCTCAGGCTGGAGTGCAGTGGTGCAATCTCGGCTCACTGCAAGCTCCGCCTCCCAGGTTTACACCATTGTCCTGCCTCAGCCTCCCGAGTAGCTGGGACTACAGGTGCCTGCCACCAGGCCCATCTAATTTTTTGTATTTTTTAGTAGAGACAGGGTTTCACCGTGTTAGCCAGGATGGTCTCTATCTCCTGACCTCATGATCCGCCCACCTCAGCCTCCCAGAGTGCTGGGATTACAGGTGTGAGCCACCGTGCCCGGTCAGATGTGAGAACAATTTCTATGAACAGTATCATTTGCTGTATGGCCATTTACAAAGGCAGTGCAATGCTCTCCTTTGTAATATTGCTATAACAGTAATAGAAATCAAGAATAGGTTTGATAGAAAAGACTTCAAACGGAACCCTTACACACTGTTGGTAGGAATGTAAATTAGTACAGTCATTATAGAGAACATTGTGGAAGTTCCTCAAAAAGTTAAAAATAGAACTACCATATGATCAAGCAATCCCACACCTGGGTATATATCCAAAGGAAATGAAATCAGTGAGATATCTGCATTCTCATATTCATTACAGCCAAGATATAGAATCAACCTAAGGGTCGTAGAGGAATGAAGAAAATGCAGTATATATTCACAATACTAATTCAGCCTTTAAAAAGGCTGAAATCCTGTCATTTGCAATATAGATGAACATTATGTTATGTGAAATAAGTCAAGCACAGAAGGACCAATACCACATGATCTCACTTATATGTGAAATCTTAAAAAGTTGAATTCACAGAAGTAGAGAATAGAATGGTGATTACCAGGGTATGGGGTAATGGGAGACTGGGGAAATGTTGGTCAAAGAATACAAAATTTCAGTTAGGAGAAATGAGTTTAAGAGATCTGTTATATAGCGTGGTGACTACAGTTAATAACAGTGTATTATTATATTCTTGAAAAATGCTTTAAAAAGATTTCAAATGTTCTCCCCACAAAAAAGATAATTATAGGAGGATGGAGATATATATATATATATATATATATATATATATATATATATATATGCTCAATTTAGCCATCCCACAATGTATAAATATTTCAGAACATCGTGTACATGATAAATATGTATTTTGGTCAATTAAAATAATTTTTTTCTGAAAACTAAAGAAACTGGACTTTGGGACTAGACACACTACATGTTTTTCTCCCTCCCAAAGTTAATATTTGTGTGGCTTTAAACAGTCATTTAACTGAAAAGAAAGAAGAAATTCTTTGTAAAATGGAGACAATAAATGGTGGTTATAAGGATGAGTAACAATGCACGTAAGGTACCTGATATGTGGGAGCTATTAAAAACAGTGATGTGTTGATAATATATTAATTCAGGTAAGACAATATGAACTGTAATAGTGTTATGCTTCATATGAATGTCAGCAACATACAAAGAAACCTAATAAACGAGTTCTTATACTTTTGGTCAAAGTACATGTTAGTAGTTTTTAATGAAATATATGAATATGTGTTATTGAATTCTATTATTAGTCTTCTGTATCTTTCAGTGGAGAATCTCTAATGATAAAAATAACTGCTCAAAAATAAAATTATGTAATGTGTATGAATACATATAATAACCATAATAAAAAGATGTTATTTAAATGCTATTTTACTTGAATTTTAAAGACAGCATATGTTATAGCTTTTTTATATTATCCTAATTAACATTGATCTCTATGGCATCTTAATCCAAACTAAAATTATATATTATAAAATTAAGTATATGGAAAGGTTTACCAATGTGCCAATTAAGATGGGTTGATTGATTTCCACTTGGATTCTAATAGCCTGACATTTCTAAAGCAGCTAAGATAAACAGTGAATATAGTTAAGATTGTTTAATTAAATGTTTTGATCTTGCTAAACCTAAACTTCATCATTTAAAATAAGGAACAGAAAAATTTTTTTTTTTTAATTGCAGATGTCTTTTCTCTCCTCTTTTAGGATTTTGCCTACCATTTTACAGTATTTGTCTTCTATTTTGGAGCCTTTTTATTGGAAGCAGCAGCCACATCCCTGCATGATTTGCACTGCAATACAACCATGACCCTGCAGCCGCTCCTGAGTGATAACCAGTATAACATAAACGTAGCAGCCACAGTAAGTATTCAATGAGTACCATTCACCAGCACTTCTGCTCTACTGTCAAGGCCTCCAAGAAACTCCTCAGGCAACATTCATTTTCTTTAATGCTAGCCATTAGCATTAAATATATAATAGCTATTTATCTGTACAATAACCCTGTAAGCAAAGTGCCATGATCACCCCCAGTATTGTGGGTGATTAAACTGTAGCACAAAGAGGTTGATGTTCATGTAAGATCATAGCAAACCAGTAGAACTGCTTGGCTTTGCACAGCAATGTCTACTTTGCAAAAAGAATTGTGTTTTTTGCTTCTGATAACTTTCAGAGATGGTAAAGGAGATCTCCCAGTTTTGTTCTTTAGTATTCGATAGCTGCTTGCAATTTATTTTTATTCAATGAATAGTTACTGTGAGCCTACCATTTATCAAGTAATTTTGCTGGGTGTTGAGGACAGGGTGAGTAAGTTACAGTTCCTGCCATTAAGGAAAGTGCAGGTGAGTAAGGCAAATAGCTAGCCATTGTAGTAGATGATAGGCAGATGAAATACATTCCTTGGGGTATTTATTAAATTTTTAAAATCATCTAATTCATATACTGGAGTTAATTTGTCATTTTGTATAGATAATTTGAAGAAATAATATATTTTTTGTTGTTAGAGATCATTTTTAAGATGTCAGAAGTCCAAATTATTTTCTGAAATATTGTGATATTTAATATAAGTATATGGCAAATTAGTGACCCTAATGTTTTATTATGTTCCCCAGGTAGCCTATAAATAACCCAGTACTCATATAGTCATTGAAATCTGTCTGGAGCAGCACTGTCTAGTAGAACTTTCTACAGTGACAGGAATATTTCATGTAAGTGCTGTCCAAAATGGTGACCACTAGCCTCATGTGGCTGTTGAGCAATTGAAAATTAACTAGGCTGAGGAGCCATAGCTCATGCCTATAATCCCAGCACATCGGTAGGCCGAGGTGGGAGGACTGCTTGAGGCCAGGAGTTTGAGACCAGCCTGGTCAACATAGCAAAACCCTGTCTCTGAAAAAGGAAAAACAAAAAACAAACCAGAATAAAGAATTGGCCAGGCCTGGTGGCTTGTGCCTGTAGTGCTACCTACCCAGGAGCTCAGGAGCCCAGGAGGTGGAGGTTGCAGGGAGCAGAGACCACACCACTGTACTTCAGTCTGAGTGACAGACCGAGACTCTGTCTGGTGGGGGGAGAGAAAGAGTGAGAAAGATAACTAGTATGACTAAGGAACTGAATTTTTAGGGTTAATTTTAATAAATTTAATCACATGTGCCTAGTGGCTATCATGTTAGACAATACATGTCTAGAGTTTGAGTTTTGAGGGGTAAAAGACAAATGGTTTCAAGACCTATTATAAGTTTCCCAAGTCTCTGGTAGGATTTGTCAAAATTTATTGAGTGCCTGTGAAGAATTAGGCTGAAGGTGGGATTACAACAAAAAGGAGTCATGGTTTTAGCTTTGAAAGGTTTATAGTATAGATTAGTGACTTTACCACTTGCTTATAAAAGAAATAAAAGTTTCATTTAATGAATTCTTACCTAAAACCCCAATAAATTTAGAATAAAAGTTTAGGTGCTGTAGTTGAAGTGAAGAGGGCCTTGAATGATGTTCATTCTCTTTTCATAAAGCTGCCTCTACCCACCATATCATCCCTGAGGATCATAGAATCCTTGTGATCCAAAAATCACATTGGAAAACCCTTGGTTTTAACAGTTTTACAAAGCAAAGTTCAGGAACTTGACTTTTTTCCTTGCTGTTAGTCATCAATTCCCATTGTATTTGCCTTTATATGTTTCTTACTTCTAGTCCCTTCTTTTTAATGGTACAGGCTAGATTCTCATATCTTGGATCATTAAAGTATCCCCACATCTATTGATAGTCACCCTAGAACCTACTTTCACAAGAATAGTAGCTGCTGAAATACTTGATGGTTGTCTGAGGTCCTTCATTTCTCACCTTTGTCCTAAGGGCCTAGTTTTCCGTGTTCTCCATCATGTAATTCTTTTCTGGCTGCTTCTCTTTTGTGACTTTGTCCCTGTTGTCCTTCCCTTTCTAAGTGAAGCTGTCTCAGTAAACCTCTACATGCTTTGAGTTCAGCATTACATCCCGTTTCATCCATGTGCTCACTCCAAAGTAAATCTGTAGTTTGAGTTTTATTCTAACTAAAATGTATCAGCCATCCATTTGGGACATTAGATAGGAAAATTCCTTTTCCATAATAATAGATATCAAGCGCTATTGCTCTCATTCAGAAAACAATGTCTAGATTAGAAATGTATCAGAGAAACAATCAGCAGAAGGGTGGAAAGAAGAGCAGAATAGTAATTAAACTGTGAAAATGGTCTATAGGTGAATCTAGTATTCCTTCCCAGAGCTAGCTTCCTAGTTAAGAATCCCTGTGCTAAACCATAACATTTATCATGTTGAACTGCTTTTTCTTTGTCTTTTAGTCTTCTATGGGTCATAAGCCCCAAAAGGGTGAGGATGCTATCTACTGTTTGTATGTACGAAGTGCAGTGATAGACACACAGTTGGTGCTAAAGAGATTCTCGGGACAGTAATTCACAGTAGAGTGTAGATTTGTGCATAGGACTGTCTCCTATACAAGAGCAAGCCAACCTGACAATTCATTTCCACTTGTCTTAGTTGAGTTTTAAAGTTACCTTCCATCATCACAGAAATTATTTGATGAATCCTCAGGTTCTGATAGTTGCTGGCTTCCTTGGCTGTGAAGCCACTACATGAATAGAACTTCATGCTGAATTTTTAAATACAGTGCCTGGGGATTCACAAATACTTAATAAGTGAGCCCAGAATGTGAACAAATTGAACAAATGTTCAATGTAAAGTCGTCCACAAATGAGAAAATTATTAGGGGCTAAAATGTTTAAAGGAAGTGGGGGGTAATTGTATGAGGGAATAAATAAGTTGTACAAATCATCAAATAAATCAATGTAAAATATTTTTGTAAGTGTTGAAGTGTTTTTAGGTAGATTGGTCAATCTTCATATGTTTGTTCTTGAGGACACTGCTTTTAAGTCGGTATTGTAAATCTGATGTGAATTTTTGTTTCTTTTTTCTTAGATTTTTGCCTTTATGACGACAGCTTGTTATGGTTGCAGTTTGGGTCTGGCTTTACGAAGATGGCGACCGTAACACTCCTTAGAAACTGGCAGTCGTGTGTTAGTTTCATTTGTCTACTTTATATGTCTGATCAATTTGGATACCATTTTGTCCAGATGCAAAAACATTCCAAAAGTAATTTGTTTAGTAGAGAGAGAGACTATCAAAGCTCAAATTGTGGTTTATTTCATGGATGGAATGTTAATTTTATTATGATATTAAAGAAATGGCCTTTTATTTTACATCTCTCCCCTCCTTCCCTTCCTGAAAGTTTCCTTTTATGTCCATAAAATACAAATATATTATTCATAAAAAATTAGTATCCCTTTTGTTTGGTTGCTGAGTCACCTGAACCTTAATTTTAATTGGTAACTACAACTCCCTAAAAAAACACATTTCAAATAGGCTTCGCACTGAACTGTATAATTTAGTGTAAACCAGGAATTGGCACACTTTTTAAAAAATGGGCCAGAAGGTAAATATTTATGCTTCATGGGCCATACAGTCTCTGTCACAACTATAGCATGAAAGCAGCTGTACACAATACAGAAATGAATGAGTGTGGTTATGTTCTAATAAAACTTTATTTATAAAAACAAGGGGAGGCTGGGTTTCACCTGTGGGCCATAGTTTGTCGACCACTGGTGTAAAACCTTAGTTATATATGTTCTGCATTTTCTTGAACTGATCATGAAAACCTATAAACCTAATAGACAAGCCACATAATATTTAGCTTCATTATGCAATAATCACATTGCCTTTGTGTTAATAGTCACATACTTACCTTTGGAGGAATGTATGGTTTCTCAGACTATCTCAGGCAGAGTCCTGGATGTAGGCAAAAGTAATTTATGAAGTAAACTTTAGTCGCTTAATCAAACTAATGATAGTCTAACAACTGAGCAAGATCCTCATCTGAGAGTGCTTAAAATGGGATCCCCAGAGACCATTAACCACTACTGGAACTGGTATCTAGCTACTTATGTCTTACTTTGAGTTTATGCTTCAGTATACAGTTGTTTGCCCTGTGCATGAACATACCCATATTTGTATGTGGATATGTGAAGCTTTTCCAAATAGAGCTCTCAGAAGAATTAAGTTTTTACTTCTAATTATTTTACATTACTTTGAGTTAAATTTGAATAAAGTTGTAGATTCTTGTTTTTGCATTAGCCCAGACATCTATATTGTTTTTGCACTGGTGACAGACAAAATCAGTTTTAAAATCATAGCCAGCACAAAAACTATTTCTGGCTAAATAGCACAGAAAAGTATTTTAACCTACCTGTAGAGATCCTGGTCATGGAAAGGTGCCAAAATGTTTTGAATGGAAGAACAAGTTAGAGCGAGGCCACAGTTCCCACCACACTAGGGCTTTTGTATTGCCCTACTCTTTCAGCCCTTTACTTTCTGGCTGAAGCATCCCCTTGGAGTGCCATGTATAAGTTGGGCTATTAGAGTTCATGGAACATAGAACAACCGTGAATGAGTGGTATGATCAGTGCTTAATGATCAAGTATTACCTATCTAAGAATCCTCTAGAAAGAACCCTGTTAGATCTTGGTTTGTGATAAAAATATCAAGACAGAAGACATGAGGAAATCAGGCATATGACTTTGTACTTACATCAGATATTTTCTGTAATATCCTACTTCCTTGGTTTTCCCAGCTCCATACCACACACCTAAACCTGTGTTATGAATTACATATTACAAAGTCATAAATGTGCCATATGGATATATAGTCTATTCTAGTTGGAATCGTTTAGTCTGCTAGAATTTAGTTGTGAGACTTTTTTTGTTTCCCAGTATAGCAGTCTTCTGTTTGGTGGCATTAAATTGATTTCTTTAAAATGCTTTGGTGGCATTTTTGTAAATGGATTGCTTCTAGATTGTTACAAACCAAGCCTAAGACACATCTGTGAATACTTAGATTTGTAGATTAATTGCATTCTAGATTTGTGAGTTGAATGACAAAGGAGTTGAACAAAAATTATGGCGTTTAAGAATTTAACATATCTTAGCTGTAAAAATGAGCAAGTGTTGGTTGGTTTTAAAATCTGGTAACTCCTTGATGAAAAGAAATTTATTTTATACGTGTTATGTCTCTAATAAAGTATTCATTTGATAATCTTTGTGGTCATCTATTACACCATTCACTTTGAAATTCAGTTAAAGGTTTGATATAAACTTGACAGAGCTTCTAGACTTATAATGTATAAAAAGTTGTGTTTTAAACATTTCTGTGTAAAAGTCTCTCAGGAATTGTCTTTTTTCTTTGATGAAGGTGAAAGAGGTAAGTCTTTGGAAGTAACGTTGCATAGGAAGTTTAAATGAGAATTCTGTTTTGCCGAGTGTGATGACTTATGTCTATATTCCCAAAACTTTGGGAAGCCGAGGCCGGAGGATCCCTTGACACTAGGAATTCAGGACCAACCTGGGCAATATACTGAGACTTCATCTCTACAAAAAAATTTAAAAATTAGCTGGGTGCATGGTGGCACATGCCTCTCGTCCCAGCTACTTGGGAAACTGAGGTGGGAGGATGGCTTTAGCCCAGGAGGTTGAGGCTCCAGCCTGGGTAACAGAGTGAGACCCTGTCTCACAAATAAATAAATAAATAAATAAATAAATAAATAAATAAATAAATAAAATAAACAGAGTGAGACCCTGTCTCACAAATAAATAAATAAATAAATAAATAAATAAATAAATAAATAAATAAAATAAACTATCCATGCTAAAAAGAGAGAATTCTGTTTTACTTAAAAAGCATTTGTACCATGTTTTATATGTTTCAAGCATTTTGTCAAATGTTACTTCATTTATTCCTCATCATAACAACCATATGGGGTGTATACTCATCCCATTTTAAAGGCTTGGAGACTAAAACACAAGTTTTACATCCATATCCAAAAATGTGATCTTTTCTTCACCCAAAGAGGTTTTAGCAGAATGTTCAACAACATAACTATTTATGGTAAATGTCACATCTTATATCATTTTTGTCATAACAAAGGACTCATGATTTTAGCTGTAAGAATTTAAGCCAAACTTGCATGAGGGAGAAGAGGTTAGGCCACTTGCATCTAGAACAGTCCCTGAGTGCTTGACTACCTGAGTGTTTTTCCACTTTGTCAATTCTGGCATGAACTATGGAGGCTTCGGTCTGCTGTATTACCTTACATTGACTCAGCCTTTTCCCAAATTATCCAGGCTTCCAGAGATACCTGGAACTGACTTCAGAAGGATTTTCCAGTCTGAGAGATGCCATTTGATCTTGAGCATGGACTATGAATTTCCACCTCTGAATACTCCAGAATCTGGAATTCTGGATCATTATCATGAAGGTTCTATCATTAACAACATGCCTCAAGTTTAACTGATGAATCAGTGTCTTAGGTGGCAGCTTATTCATCAGGCAGGGGTCCAGAGTTTGGGGACAGCAATGATGCTTAACCCATTTATGCCTAGTGTTCTATTATATCCTACTGCTCAAGGTCATTGCCAAGGTCTGATTTTTCACAAAAAACATTTGCAACCTCCGGCATAAATTAGTTATGTTTAGTGTTTTGAATGTCCAACTTTGTGATAAAAAAGGATGTTAGTTACACCTTTATTGGGCTGTGCCTCTAGCAAAAGGACAATCCTAGTTCCTCTCTCTGGAGCACTCTTTTCCCAAGTTACTACTGAGCTGGCTTTCTCACCCTCTTTGGGTCTTTGCTTAGTCATCACCTTTACAGTGAGGTCCTACCTCAGAACCACATTTAATCTTGAATCTCACAAGAGCACTCCTTGTTCTCCTTTTCTACATTTATATTTTGTATAGTGTATATGCATATACAATTAATTTGTATTTGTCTTCTTTTCTACATTTTTGGATAGTGCATATACACTATACAAAATATCTTCCTTCAGTGTCCAAGCCAATGAGCTGAGGCCATTCGTTCTGGGCAGTCCACAGGCAGTGACTGCACATGGTGTTGGTATAAGGGCTCATCGTTTCTAGCTAGTGTGAGACTCCTCTCTGGGCAATCTTTGTGCTGGAGCTCACTGCTAAATTGGTTGAGACTTTCTCAGAATGAGCACAGTCTGAGGCTCTTCCTACCTAAGGCTTTTAGGCTCTCACTTCTCCTTTCATAAGAGTCAAACCTGCATCAGGGGCAGAAAGATATATTTTGTATAGTGTATACTGTATTTTATATAGTGTATGTGCATATAGCATTATATTTGTTGTCTTCACTAGAATGTAAGGTTTGTGTTTTGTTAATTTTAGACAGCAGGTTTTAACAGTTGTCTCCATTTTTGAGCATACATACTTTATACATGTGGAATGTCTGAACTGGTGTCCACCTATTTTAAGTATTTGGTTGGTTCAAAAGTAATTGTGGTTTTTGCTATTGAATGTAATGGCAAAAGCTGCAATTCCTTTTGCACCAACCTATTAGTAAAAGTTTAATTTTGTGCTCATAAAATAGAGTTAAAATATTTCCTTTGTCACTCTGTAATTATCTTGCATATTTAAGTGCACATACTCCATTTTAGAGACAATATGAATAGAATATTGGCTTGGAGGGCATAAAACTGGACTATCTCCTTTGCTGTTTGATGGAAGTGTCTATGTTAGACACTAAGATGAAGTGTCTATGTTAGACACTAAGATGAAGTGTCTAACGGAGGCTGGCAGCCGTAAGCATTGAAATTGGTTTCTCAGTAAGATGATAGGTATTCCATGTCTTCAGAATGACTACGTTGACTAAATCTCAAAGATTAACTCTTGGCCAAATATGGTTTCATAGAACAAATAAATTCTCAACAAAAAAATATGATATTATGTACTTTTCCAATGTGGGATAACTAAGTTAGCCAGACTTAGTCTTGTTTTTTATTTTAAATTTAATAGTTATACTTTCAATGTGAATTAGGGAATTATAACTTGCACATCAATTGCATGATTTCATGGATATTATTCAGTATGAGAATAAATATTGTGAAAAAATAGTCCATTTAACATTTGTGGGACCTGAGGTGAGCCACTTAATTGATTCAAGCCTAAGTTATCTACCAGTGATGATGATGCAAGTCTGGGAGAGGAAGTCCTTTGGAAAGAAGAAGCCAAGATGCAGTTCAAAGTACAAGATGTTTGTTGGAGAAAATGCCTATAAAAGATAAAGAGGAGAGAGAGCACAAGTAGGAAAAATAATCTTTCTGCCCCTGATGCAGGTTTGACTCTTATGAAAGGAGAAGTGAGAGCCTAAAAGCCTTAGGTAGGAAGAGCCTCAGACTGTGCTCATTCTGAGAAAGTCTCAACCAATTTAGCAGTGAGCTCCAGCACAAAGATTGCCCAGAGAGGAGTCTCACACTAGCTAGAAACGATGAGCCCTTATACCAACACCATGTGCAGTCACTGCCTGTGGACTGCCCAGAACGAATGGCCTCAGCTCATTGGCTTGGACACTGAAGGAAGATCCTGAGGGCATCTGCAACTGGTGCTGTCAGATAACTACACTCCCTGTGGATGGTTATCTTTTGGAGATCTAAATAGCACACTTCATAACTGCCACTTTTCACCCCTTGTACCAAATCAATCCACTTCTCCATGCATATCCTGGGAGCCACTCCTCAGTGGGCCTCTCATCCTGAGGGGAAGACTTTTAGAAAAGGAAGGTTAGTGGGTCAAACTCAGCCACATCACTGCGGTTGGTCTTGGGGCCACAACTGGTATTTATCTCTCTCTCCAACCATCCATTCTGAATTCTCTTAGCAGCTATCACCTACCTTTGCAGGTCTGGGTGAGTTATCTGGTGGTGTGACCCGCACCCTCATTCTTGAAGGGTCTGAATCCAAGACAACAATAACTTTTTCAGGTGGGGGGGTCATTGCACTTGTCCATCCACAGTCATAATTGGGTAAGGAATTACCACAAAGGTACCCATGTGGATCACCTGAGTTTCATACATATTCCTCCCTATTTCTATTGTGGAATAACAGCCCTACATACCTTTTTATCAGGATCAATCACCCCTGCAAAGAGGGCAACTCCTTCCTGCTCGCTTGGTGCTTAAAGACTCCAAAATGACTCAACAGCAGCCACAGCTTGTAGTTCAATAAAATCCTTGCTGTCCTAGAAAAGAATAAGCAGATCAGAATGGTAACCAAGCAGAACCCCAAATTGTAAGGATGGGAAGCACAAAGTCCATAATGAGTCATTGGGAGTGATGGTAAATGAGGCCACTCCTGTTTTCATCTCTTTTCCTGGGCCGATTAGTTTTTCCTTTTGGGAACACAACACTCTATAGAAGTCTCAAATTCAATGTGCATGTGGCATTCAGGAAAATGGCACCCCACTGTCATGGGCATTGCCTCTGTGCTGGTGCTTCAAATGTGCTTTCAGCAGGCTATTCCAACACTATCAGGCTGGTTGATCCTGGATCATGCATTATGTGATGTGGTCAATGACCGCAGTCATGGGGCTATCTCCCTGGTTAGATGCTAAGTTGAGTGTGATTTCATGCTTCTGGAGCAAGCACTCCATAAGCCCACTGCACATGACTGTATATATTCTCACCTCGGAGCACTTTTATTCCACAAAAGTTTCATCGGATAAACTCAGAAAACATAGGGGTAAATCCCAGTGACCTTGGATTTGACCATGGATTCTCAGGTATGACACTAAAAGCATAAGCAATCAAAGAAAAAACAGATAAATTGATCTTCATCAAAATTTTAAACTATTTTTACATTGAAGGATACTGCAAAGAAAGTAAAAACTTACACAATGGGAAAAATTTGCAAATACGTCTGATAAGGGTCCAGTATCCAGAATACATAAAGAATTCTTACAACAAAAAACAATTCAATTTAAAAATTGGCAAAACACTTGAATGGACATTTCTCCAAAAAAGATATACAAACAGCTAAAAAGCACATGAATAGATGCTCAGCAACATTAGCTATCAGGAAAACGCAAATTAAAACAATAATTACCACTTCACCACCCACTAAGATGGTTAGCTATAACTTTTTAAAGAAAAGAAGTCGGAAGCCTTGTACATTGCTCATAAGAATGTAAGATGGTGCAGCTGCTGTGGAAAATAATTTGACAGTTCCTCCAAATATTTTGGGGGGCAAACAATAGAATTATATGACCCAGTAATTCCACTCCTAGGTATGTATTCCAAAGAATTTAAAACAGATACTCAAGCAAATACTATACAAAAATGGCTATTCACAACAGCTGAAAGGAGGAAACAATCCAAATCCCATCAATGGACGAATGGATGAACAGATGTGGTATATCCATAACATGGAATATTATTCAGCCATAAAAAAATGAAGCACTGATACATACGACAACATAGGTGAACCTAGAAAACATTATTGCTCAGTGAAACGACGCACCAAAGAGGTCAAACATTGTATGATTTTATTTATGTGAAATATACAGAATCAATAAATCTATATAGACAGCAAGCAGATCAGTAATTGCCAGGGGCTGGAAGGAGGAGGGATTGAAGAGTGACTGCTTAATGGATATTGAATTTCCTTTCGGAGTGATGAAACTATTTAAGATGTAGGCAGAAGTGATGGTTGCACAACATTGTAAATGTACTAAATGCTACTGAATTGTACACTTTAAAATGGTTAATTTTATATGTGAATTTCACTTCAATTTTTAAAAAGCTCCAAAAAAACAAGGGGAGGTGATGATTAAGCTCCACTTATTTTTAAGATATGTTGCTCACCACTTTCTTCACAACCACTCCTGGATATGACTCTAATGGAGCTATCATGCAGTTTCAGCTTGTACCCACATAAGGAAGCCCCCATAAGAGGCAAAGGTGTAAGTTATAGGGAGAGGTGATGGCTAACAAGCAAGTCTGAGCTAACTGCTCATGCAGCTTACTCATGCCTTCCACCAGAAAGTAATGTCTCTACTTATAATAAACTACTGTGCTCACTCAAATTTATGACTTCATTGTAGCCCAACAAAACCTAACTCAATTGGGCAGCTCTGGGTGGCTGGTCACTTGGTATCCCATGGTCCAGTGTTCTATCTCTACCAGGGCCCAATGGCGTGTAGAAACTATTCCCAAGAGGCATTTAATTCTCCACTTCAAATGGCATGACCTTGCTGCAGAACCCACAATTTAGGGCCTAAATTATGATTCTATTTTTACACACACCTCCACCTGAATTCATATGTTGAAGCCCTATTTCCAACGTAACTGCATTTGGAGACAGGATCTTTAGAAGATAAAGTTAAATGATTTTATAAAGGTTGGGCCTTAATCCATAGGACTGGTGGACCCTTTAGAAAAGCAACTCTCTCTGACTCTGTCATGTGAGGACAGAGCAAGAGGATGGCCATCTGCAAGCCAGGAAGAGGCCCTTAATAGGAACTGACTCTGCCAGAAATGGATATGGGACTTCTAGCCTCCAGAACTTTGAGGAAATAAATTTCTGTTATTTAAGCCACCCAGTTCTGTGGCATTTTGTTATGGTAAACTGAAGTTACCAAGACAAGCTGCTATGTCACAGCCTGGATCTGCTGCACAGCTCTTTCCTGTTCCAGACACCACACAAAGATGATTCCCTTTTATGTCAAACCATGTATGAGCCAAAGGGATATTCCTATGAAACATATTGCCTTAGAAAACCCAGTGAGACCTGCAAACCATGGTACTTCCATTTTGGAATTAAGAAAGCAAAATGCAACCATTTACCTTTTTCTTTGGAGGGGAGGTCCCAACATGCCCCTGACAAGTAGATGTCTAAAATTTTTACAGAAACAGCAGGTGCTTGAATCTTCAGAGGGTTCATCGTACGCCCTCTGGAGTGTACGTTTTACCAAGCTCTTCATTCTGCCCTTGCTCATCCTAATGTTATTGATATAATGAACCAATATCATGTTTTACAGTTATATCCAGGTGGTCTTCAGATTATGACACACAACAGGAGAATTATGCCAGTCCCAGTACAAATCTGTCAACGTGCAGGGGAACACTCTGGCCAATGCGATGATTCAGGTCTTTGTAAGTACAGAGGGAACAGTACTTGAAAGTACAGAGGGAACAATATGTTTAGTGCTGTCTGATCCATGTAGTAAACTGTTTCTGATGCTCTTTTCTCACTAAGATAGAACAAATTCCTTCACTATACCATAATATGATATTATGTACTTTTCCAATGTGGGATAACTAAGTTGCCCAGACTTAGTCTTCTTTGTTTTTTATTTTAAATTTAATAGTTATACTTTCAATGTGAATTAGGGAATTATAACATACCTCATCTGGCATTGCAGCTGTAGTCAGGATCACCAATTGCTTGAGCTTGTGGTATTCTATCTATGATCAATCTCCAGGATGCTTCTGATTCCTGCAAAGGCCATACTGTTGAATTAAACAGAGATATATTAAAGACAAACTTCCCTGCATCATTAATATCCTTAGTGATGGCACCATTCTCTGTCAACCCCCTTCCCATGAAATGTAATACTGTTTATTTTATTTAGTACATTGGCTGAGGGGCTGCACAGTTTCAGAAACTTTTACTTGGGCTTCCCCAATATGATAGTTCTTAATATACAGACTAGCAATTCAATACAAGGTTTATACCAATTGCCAATTATGGTAAACCCAGTTATACATTTAGGGACCAGGGAAATGACCAAAGCTTAGTTTACAAGCTCAGTAAGTTTATCATAAGATGGACTTTGACCAGGGTTCTATTTATTGACTTTCTACCCAATCTAACAGGGAAATGATATTGATTTGGGCCTTCAAATATGAATGTCAACTCAGTCCCTGTGTCCAAAACCTTTGAAATGTCTTATAATTCCCCTTGACCCAATATCAATCACTCGAGTAAGTTGTCATACATCTCTTTGGGAAAAGACTAAGGGAATCATCATAGTATGCAATTGCCCTGGCGTTGCAGGGTTCCTTTTTGTGGAAAACCATCCACCTCATCAGTCAATAGCTTAAAACTGGTTCAGATTTGTGAACTGACCAAGAAAATGTGAGCCCTTGCCAAAAGTTTCCTGCTCATCTATTCTTGCCTCTTTTATTGTGTATAATAAGCAGTACCCTCATTCACTGTCCATTTGTTCTTGCCCCTAAGAATGCCATGCTAGTAAACATCTGCATGAATCCCCGTGGGTCAAGGCTCTATGACTGCCTCTCCCAGAATGTGCAACCCCCTGGAAGTGGGTGGTTAAGCCTCACCATCTAGACTCTTATTTTGGGGTCTTATCATCTTCACTATTGATGAGTCAGGCTCTGTTAATATCTTTTATACCATCAGTCGTGGTCTTTGGAAGGGATCCGTCACTGATATTAGGATGCTCTTCTTGATTCCTCCCACCAGAGCCTTCCTGAGAGTATTGGTAGGTTATGTGTCCTCTATCACTTCCTATAAAATAAAATCTTTTAGAAAGTATTGTTCCTTCACATAATATATTATCCCAACATGCCAACTTTGCTGAGTTTTCCAATGCCTTCTTGCACTGTATTCTTTTGTAATCCAGTTACCTCAACCTCTGGGATTAAAGAATTCTTTCTTATCTAGTCCTATGTTCTGCTTTGCTTGACCAAGCATCCTTAAAATCCAATCTCACTGGTACTCCCCTGGCTCCTACTAATACATGCTAGTTAACTTTTGCAACTGCTTTGGGTATAATCTCCTTAGACTTTAACATACCCTGCATGAATTCAGCTGGGATATCTGAAGATTAATTGTAGTTATCAGCCTGGCAGCCAGGAGAACATCGGGGACATATCCTGAGGAGAGCCTTCTGCTGCCTCCTGGGGGAGAGGCCTGTGTGTGGGGAAAGTGCTAGCAATTAATAGGGGGGTATTATGGGAGGGAGCAGTGGCACCTCTGCAGCTCTAAATGTTCAGGGGATGCTGGAGAGTCTCAATATTTGAGGGTATTCATTCAAATGTCCCATCTCATGTTTCCTAGGCTTTCCCCGCTAGGGTGCTGAATTTAGCATTACATATTTGCCTTGGCAGAGCATTCTACTATCTTTGAAGTTCAATAAACCTGCCAGATCTTGAGTGTGCTCTTTAGCTGTGTTGCTCTTTGACTGCAAAAGATAGGTCCTCTTTATAAACTACAAAATAAGCCCCCTGGCTGTTATATTTAGCTTTCACTATTTGTTAAGGACCTCTATTGCTCCTTCTGTAGGGCATCAGTATAGCCAATCACTAGATTTTGTTGTTTGTTTGTAATTTAACGTATTGTTCCCTCCATACTTTCAAAGGCCTGAATCATCACACTGGCCAGAGTGTTCCCTTCCATGTTGCCATTCCCCTGTAGAGCAGAATTAGGATGATTATATTTACCATTGAGGTGTTTGTGCTTTTTATCTGTTCCACTGACTGTTACTATAAAACTTAATATAAGCGTATAAATGTTCTTGCCATTTACCTGCAAGAATACTATTTTACTCGACGTAGAGTATCATTGCAAAATTTACTAAGCTTCCAATAACTACTCATAGTATTTTTTTAGTTCAAAGGGATTTCAGATTTGATTTCCGAACATAGAAAAAGGAATCCAAATGACTTGTTAAAACAAGGTCAAGGAATAATGTAACAGATTCCCACAAACTAGCATGAGTCTCCTTCAGACAAGTGCACACTATCTGGAATCATTTAGTCCTAAATTTACTTGTGGTATTTGTTCATATTTTAATAACACTCTTGTCTGGATAAAATATAAAAGTGCTCCTCCTTTTTTTTTTAACCTCTTCCACTTTTGAATCTATTGGTCATTTCAGGTAAATCAAACATGGATATTTAAATTGTTAAACTATGTCATGTGTGGTAATTTGGGGGAGTGCAAATAAATAATATTGAGCGTACTTGCTCATTTTTAAAAAGCTGAGTACTTTCGTCATTGTTAATCCATTTTGCATTACTCTAAAGAAGTATCTGGTGAATTTATAAAGAAAAGAGGTTTATTTGGCTCATGGTTCTGCAGACTGTAAAAGAAGCATGGTGCCAGCATCTACTTCTGGTGAGGGCCTCAGGAAGCTTGCAATCGTGGTGGAAGGCAAATGCAAAGCAGATGTATCACATGACAAAAGAGGGAGCAAATGAGAGAGGAGAAGGTGCCAATCTTTTTAAACAACCAGCTTTAATAGTGACTCATAGAGGAAGAACTCACCACCAAGGGGATGGCACCAAGCCATCATGAGGGATCCACCCCCCAGACTTAAACACCTCCCACCAGGCCCCACCTCTAACAGTGGGGATCACATTTCAATATGAGATTTGGAGGGGACACACATCCAAACCATATCAGTCATTTGTTTTGCACTACATATTTTTTCTCATTTGTGTATAATGGAAAAAGTAGGAGACTTATTTAAGAGATCTTTCATTCATCCACATAATTCAGCAAATAGTTATTGAACTCCTATGTCTACTATGTGTTCTATATGCTCCAGAGACAGAGAGTGAAGAAAATTATGTCCCTGTCCTCATAGGGCTTCCATTTTGGTGTAAGGAGAGAGGTAAGACATAATTGCAAAGTACATACATGAAGTATTAGATACTCATGAGTGCTAAGGAAAAAAGCAAAGTAAGGTAAAGAGTGTGGACATGCCAGGGAAGGGGGAATTGCAATTTTAAATAAGGTAGAAAAGGAAAGCCTAACTTGGAAGCAATGAGCAGAATTCTGAAGTTGAGGGAGGGAGGGAGTCACGTAGGTGTCTAGGAGAAGGAAGAATCCTTTAGAAGGACTGACTTGAGACCATGGTAATGTGATCAAGTTCGGCAAAGAAGGTAGTGTATCTAGAAAGAAGTGAGTAGGAGGAATGGCGTGAGATGAGGCAGGAAGCTATGCTATTGGATGCAGCTCACATAAAACCTTGACATCAGATGATAAGACCCTACATTTTTCTGAGATATGTGGGAAGACATTTCAGAGTTTTGAACAGAGGTGTGGTATAATCTGACATGTTTTAACAGGACAGTGCTGGCTGCTGGCTTGAGAATAGATAGTAGGAAAACAAAAGGAGGAACAGGGACACTCACGAAGAGGCTACTGAAATAGACCAGGAGAGAGATGATGATGGGCTAGACCTCAGTGTCAGCAGTGGAGGTGGTGATAAGTGCTTAGAGTGTAGATATGTTGTAAATAGGTAAAGCTAGGTAAAATTAGGTAAATAGGTAAAATTAGGTAAAGCTAATTGAATGCACAGATAGATTGAGTATGGAGTGTGAGCAAAAGAGAGAAAACAAGATTAAGACCAAGGATGAAGTTGCCATTTACTGCTTTATAAGAGACTATGGAAGGAGGTGTCTGCAGGCAAAGGTGACCTCATCTTGGATACTAATCTACCATGTTGACATGTGAGTTGTCCCAGTTCTGGAAATGCCTGATTCCTACTTTATTTACTGTCCTTAGTATTCTCCATAAATTCTATCCTAGATCAAAACAAACTTGATGTTATCACATAAACTGTAGGCTATGATTCACATAGCATTCTTGCCTCTTCTGGAAGGTTGTCTTGAAGTGTTTCTACTGAGCATGTACACCCTTTCTCTATAGTACACAGCCCTAGGTCTGGGGAGTCATGATGTGGAGGTCTACCTGTCTTACTGCTGTCCAAGAGTATGCCTCTGTTCATAACATCTCCAGTAAATCATCCTCTACTGACAAACAGGATTTGTCTGTCTTGTTCTTTGATATCTCAGCTCCTTCTGCATTTGGGGGTCACTTTGCACATAGAGAACATGTTTTGGAGGGGAATCAGGAGTTAAGTTTTGAACATTGCATTTGTTTTTTTAGGGTTGCCTTAACAGAACACCACAATCTGGTACCTTATGACAACAGAAATATTTTCTCACAGTTCTAGAGGGCAGAAGTCTAAAATCAAGGTGTCAACAGGATCTTGCTCCCTCTGAGACTCTTATAGAACCCTCTCTCACCTCTTAGCTTCTGGGGGTGACTTGCAATCCTTGGCATTTCTTGGCCTGCAGCTGCATCACTCCAATCTCTGCCTAAATTGTCACCTGGCATTCTCTCTGCATGTCTCTGTCTCTTCTTCTTATGTAGACACCAGTCAAATTGGATTACGGCTCATCCTAATGACTGCATTTTAACTTAATTGCATCTGCAAAGATTCTATTTAAAAATAAGGTGATTCCTGGGTCCCATGAGTTTGAACTTCCATATACCTTTCTGGGGGACACAGTTCAAACTGTAACAAACATGTCAAATATGTTTGTAAGTTTGAGATTCCTTACACATTCATGTTGAGAAGGTAGTTGGATATACAAGTCTGGAATCCAGATGAAAGATCCAAGTTTAAAACGTTTAGAGCTGTCAACTCTGGCACCCACTTATTTACTGGATAAGCCTAGAAAAACTACAAAGCAATCACAATATCCTTCTCTATAAGATGGGAAAATACAATCTCCACTTGGAAGG
This sequence comes from Theropithecus gelada, assembly GCF_003255815.1. Taxonomy (NCBI): domain Eukaryota; kingdom Metazoa; phylum Chordata; class Mammalia; order Primates; family Cercopithecidae; genus Theropithecus; species Theropithecus gelada. The sequence goes on from NC_037676.1 coordinate 121,465,581, forward strand.
GACCATTGTGAGAGTTTAATGGGACAATGAATGTAAAAGACCCCCATGAAGTTTCAAGAACCATGCGAGTTGAAGCTCCTCATATTGTCCACTGTTCTAAGTTCAGCAATCATGTATTTGGCATGAATGTTTTTGGAATATAATATGCTTTAGTATACCACCAGTTCGTATTTAAAGCTAAATGTCAGCTTGCTTTGGGTAGCTGATGTATACAAATAATGAAAAGTTACACACTGGCGAGAATGTTTTAAAAAAAGAGAAAAGAGTTCTAGGTTGGTCGTTGACCTGAGAGCTTTTAGACTCTTTAACATTTCATTAAAACAATATCCAAAGCTTACCACACCACTAAAGTGAAATCACCACTCAGAGAACTTCTCAAGTGGAAGCTCTGCATGATTCTTAGAGAAAGTAAGGGAATCCTTTCAATTGTTCAAAATACACATTGAGAATATATTGTAGGCTAGACATCGTACAAGAGATGGGGCTATAATGGTGAATAAGACCCAACAACTTCCCTAAGTAGAGAGATCTACAAATCAACGTACAATTAACATAGAGCGAGTTAATTTTAGATATAAATATAAGATGCTATTGGAAGCACAGGGAAAGGTTAATTAACTTGGTCTTGGAGTAAGGAATGACATGTGTGAGATCTGATGGATACATTAGAGTCAATCAAGAAAATAAGGAAAGGGCATTCCAGGCAGAATGACTCAGAAAGGCTCAAAAGAAAAAGAGATGATGTGTTCAGGAAGGAGGTGGTTCAATGCAGCTGTAGCGTGGAGGGTAAGATGGTGATGGATGCAGGGATGACTCTACAGTTGTTAGCAAGAGCCCATTATGAAGACCCTTCTGTGTCATACTGAGGAGTATGAGCTTTGTCCTATGAGACTTGAAGCTACTTTAAACCAAATTGCACCTGACCAGCTATTTCTCTTTATTTCTTTCTTTACCTATACACTATTTTTTTTTTAACCTAAGCACTATGAATGCTGAAGTTTTCCCAACTGCCCTGGAAGAGTTTGTTCAACTGTCTTGGCTAGATCACTCTAGTCTAGGAATTCTAATGCTTTGTTTCAGAAGCATACAGCAGTTTATTCACAGGCACTTAGAGGTAGCAGGTCCTATTTTTAAGTTTACCTTCCTTTCTCTCCACTAACTTACTCTCATAATCCCCTAATCTGCTGCCAGGTATTTTGTGACCTGGTATTCTAACCTGGCAACATTCTAGTTCACAACTATCTCTTTATGTATGAAATAAAGAATGGTCAGAAATTCCTATTCCTTTTCCATTTTTGCTAACAGATTTAAGAGCAAAGGTGCATATCTGATAGAGTATAATTATGTGTCCAGTCTTCTTTAGTCAGAACTGCTGGAATGATGCTAAGTGGAAGGCAAGCACCTGTTGGAGTTCTGCAGCGAGTGGAGCACTCAAGGGGTACTTACTATTGCCTGGTCATTGTGAATTTGTGTTTTCCCTACCATCTGAATAGTGAAGTTTTTCTTCCTGTCCATCATTAGATAAAAGGAACAGCTATATAATCCCTTTCAGAAAATTTCCCATAAACCTATAAAAATTCAAGTTACTTCTGACACTTTGAGCCATTCATTGGATACTTGGCCTGAAGATATTTTAAATGAAGAATTTCTTCTACTTCAAAACAGCAGCAGAAAAAAAAAAAATCTCCATTTGTGTGTTATGTGGGTCACAATTAGGAAAGAAGGTATATACAGCAGATCTCAGGAGGGGAACAAAGATCTATAGAGTGTTTTTAGGTCAACGTAATTCTACTAGACACGTCGAATCTCTATTAGACATTAGATACGTTGGTGGCAAGGAACGGTTTTATGGTTCCTCTGCCTAATGGAGGTTTTACCAAGTTACTGATCCTACCCCTCTTTTGACTATAGAATAACATAAGCAGCTCTCATTTATTGAGCATTTATTCTGTGTTAGTTGCTTATCTAAGAATTTTAAATGTATCACATTTAATCTTAACAATAATCCAACACATGCTTTCATGATCACCATTTTACAGATGTGGAAATTGAAGACACAGAGATTAAGGGACAGATGGAAGGTAACACAGCTCGGAGCACAGATGCATTTCAAACCCAAGAAATCTGGTACAAAAGACCAGGAAATACTGCATTTTTAAACATCAGAATTCTGAACCAGAAGCAAAGAGTTGAGTAGATATATTCATTTTAGGTTTTATCAGTCATGAATTTGGTAGATGAATGCTGGAGAAATGCTGGAGTGTTTTACAATGAAAAACACAACATTTTCCATGGTTCTCCAGCTACCTCTGTTTTTGCACTTCAACCTGATACCAGTCTCTTTATCTGCCACTGAGACACCCCACAGGGCACCAGGCTACAAAATACATAAATGAATTAAAACAAATGCAACATTGGTGCTCCCAGCTTCCATTGGGTTCTGACCTACAGTTTATGAGGCTGAAACCAAACCTATCCAGAACCTGGATGAGATCTGACCACTTATAATGGATAACTGTGGGACAATCCTATCAACCAAATGGTCCTAAAGCCAGACTTTAGTCCAAGATTGGGGTGCTTTTTCATGGAATCTGTTGAGTCAGGATTTATGTTTGCACTGCAGAGTCACATCTGAGAATTCTTTTTCTGCCCCATTGTTTTTCTCTTTTGATCACTAGGTAATTTCCATTTCTATTAAATTAGATTAGTCAAAGAGCATGCAATGAATGCTAAAACCAGTGTTTGTAACTGCTCTTCTTGCTATTCTTACATCCAACCAGGAGAGGGCAGTCAGAGTACATTTTAGAGACTATAGGCAGCTGCTGACGGTGGGAAACTTCAAAAAGATTTTCCATTTTAATATGAGGTACCCTTAAGTCCCTTCTCCTCAGAGTAACATGAAAACCCAAATTTTAAAGCCATATATAACATGCTGTTCTAAATAACAGCAGAGAGCTATGGCTCCTTTTAAGGCACTAGCCAAAGCTTACTCATTAAAAGCACAGATGGCAATAAACGTAATCAGAATTAAATTAAAAGCACAGATCAATATAATCAGAATGTAAATTTCCATGAAGCAGGGGGTTGAGGGTGAATCAGACGGAAAATATCAGTGTCTTTTGTGTCCTTGAGACACTCACTGTGTTATAATTAAAAGTTATTTTTCAACACCGTGCAATATATTTCTGTTAATCAAAATACAATCTCGGAACATGTAAACTGGGCTCCATTTGCAAAGCTTGGCTTCTTCTACTGAGGTTGGGCATAGCTCTTTCACTTTTCACTAAAAAACCTTAGCAGTGATTGAGTTATTAATAACAACACGGGCTTAAGGCTATCAGACATTCCATGCAAGGAGCAAAAGTAAAAGAAAGAAGGCTACATCTTATAGTAAACTTTCTATTTTTGTCTTTGCCTTCTTCATTGAAGTCACAGTTTTTCTCACAACCAACTTTATCAGGTGGTTCCTTAAAAAGAACACAGGGTTTAGAGCCAGGTAGAACTTGTTTTATAGTTTGGCTCAGTGAAAAGATTTGGGGCAAGTCTCATAATTTCTGGATCAGTTTTTCCCCCAGCAAAATCATCATTGCTCTGATCTTACTGAGAAGTAAGAATTGAAGCAGGAGCTGCTGCTGCTGTTTTTGTCGTTATTTTGAACAAACTAGCCGGATGCTAACCAGTGACTTCCTTCCAAAGAGTAGCTAAGCCTTTACTTTGCTCTGGTAATACAAATACAAGTCCAATAATTCTGACTTTTACCTAACATGCCAGTTTTCACTATTAAAAGGTAAAAATTCAACTTTGGGGTTTTTGACCCCCCCTCCCCAGATAGTCCTATTTCTCAAATTTCTTTCTTTATATAAAATCTTCTTATACATACTTTCCTTCCCTTTAGGAATGTGAATACCATAAACAATGAAAAACAATAGCAAAAAAAAATAATGTTCTCATTACTAGTTACAGTTGATTCTAAGTATGTGTAGCAGTTACCTCTTAGGAACCGAATTTGGTTCTTAAAAAAAATATTTTCAGCAAATACCATAAATGTACCAAAAGCTATTCTTAGGTTATTTGCATATTGTCTTGCATTTTGTATGTGTAAATTTAATGCAGAAATAAAATGATCAGTTTTAACCGAACACTTTCACAAACATGATTTGTTATTTTATAACAGTCTTCTAAGGAAACAGATATTACTTTATTCATCTTCTACCAAGAAATATATTGATGCTAAAGGGACATACCATTAGTTCTACACAGATCTCAGAAGCCAAGTTTTCAGACTCCTAGTCCAGTACTCTTTATACAGCACTGAATCACTTTTACAGCCCATTTTCCAGAAATTCAAATCAGGGTGCGTTTATAAGGAATCAACAAGTGTACCAGCCCCCAATCCATGTTCTCAGCAGGTACACCAGTGGCTGGGTGTGACAACCTCTGAACACCCTTAATCCTACAAAGCATAGTTTTATAATACACCATCCTGCCCCAAAGGTAACCAAAGATTTTTGCAATTTCTTATGTCAAAGGTGTAATGGAGCTAGCTCATGAGGGGACTCTAGCAGCTAAAAAGGCAGATTATTTGATCTTCAAGGTAATAACACCATTGAGGCGGTGCTTAACTGTTGGTAGTCAAAGTGAAACCTAGCAAGACTAAGGAGTAGAAAACCATGCCATCATTTGGATAAGAACTGGAATAACTTATTGCAAAGAACTTGGTTATAGCCATTTATTTAGTTTTTCAGTATGAATGATGGGCATTTGTGTGTTGTTAGTAAACTCTTTATTCTCAGAGAATCCTAAACAATAAAGAATGATTTTGGAATACTGCAAAGGCACTGCTAATTAACAAGGAATTTCTAATGGGAGTGCCAGAAAGGGGTAAAATGTATTTTTAACCGCGTGTCACAATAATATCAAGGGCTGACTGTATGTCACGACTGTGTGATCAGGGCTTTTTATTTATCATTTTATTCAGTCTTCATTCATGACAAGGCTATGAGACAGAGACTGTCATTATTAAACCAGTACAGATAAGAAAGTGAAGGCTCAAGTGGGGGGGGGGGGGCGTCCTTTGCATGAGCCAAAGACTTTCACAAGGAGATAATGAGAAAATGAGGTCACAGTGGAGGTGGGGAACAAATTATAACAGGCCTTGGGTGATAAGCTGTAGGCTTAATATTTTATTCTGCAACCTCTGGTGAAACACTGAAATCCTAAGGATATTTTAATGGGATTATTCAAGCTGCATTGTGTAGGAGCAGAATGAAAGAGGGGAGACGGAACAGTCAGCAAGCTAATGCTATATTCCAGATGTGAAGAGATGAAGGCCAGGGCAAGGACGGCAGGGAGAGGAGGGAAGGATTCCCTTGGTGATGGGACACATGGCCATCAGGGTGAGTGTTTACGATTTAGACGCTCAGAAAGTCAGTGCTTCACATGCTGATATGGAAGGAGAAGAAAAATCAAATTCATATCAATCTAGAAGGTGCTTTTTCAAAATCAACCTGTGATGTTAAACAGTGTATTTTTTCATGAATGTAAAGTTTTAAATGTGATAAAACAAATTAAAGGTCTTTATATCTAAAGTTCTGCTGGCCATCAAATATTATAAATCTTCCAGGATTCTAGGCACATGGTAGGCTTGTCCTGCCTGGGGCCCATGTAACTGAGGCCATATGACCTCTAAGATTAGAGATTGTTTATTACTGCTTATAACCTTACTTAATCTGAATGACACGCTACTAGTTTGAATCACAAAAATCAGAACAGCATTTCTTAGCAGTAATGAGTCAATATGTAAACTTCAGGGAAATAAAAACATACTGAATGCTTTATGAGAGCCTTAATATGTGAGAAAGAGGAGTGTGTGAGTGTGTGTGTGTGTGTGTGTTCATTTATTCCTCCATTCAACAAAAGTTTATTGACAAAAATGGGTCCGAGATTATTCTAGACAATGAGGATATAAACTTCTTGGCCTCTGCTGACATAAAGCCAGCAATCTTATGAAAGAAAATCAACATTATAAAGTATTTATAATAGGATTATAAACAGTGTGCTATAGGTGTGCAGAGGAGGATACTGATTCCAGCTGAGCATGATCAGCTGGAAACTTCCTGGAGAAGCAGGTGTCTAAGCTGAGTCTGAATCATAAATATAAATTAGTTATTTGAGAGGATGAGCAGTTTTAGAAAATGAGGATACCATGTGCAAAGAAACAAGACAAAATGGTTTGAGCGTGTTTGGAGAGCTATAAATAATTTCCTATGACTGGGACACAGAATGAAAACCAAAAGTGAGTCTAGAAATTAGAGGCCAGGTGATATGGAGCATAGTATCAAATAATGGAGTTTGGACTTGATCTTGAGGGTGAGGAAAGTCACACACTTGAAGCACAGTGATGACTTGGTGTCTGTAATAGTAATGGAGATAATGAATTATAGAGCTTGTTAACTAGAAACAGCAAAGTGAGTTAGGAGGCCACTGAGTAATTCATGCAAAGGATAACGAAGTTCAGAATTAAGATAGTCACAGAGTAAATGATGGAGAAAAAGAAATATATAAAAAAGATATAAGCTAGGTACCATGCAATAGATCAAACTTCATAACTCAGGAATCTGTCTTGGGGACCTGAATAGAGGGTGGTAGTTTTCACTGAGGCATGCTCTGTGTGTGTGTGTTGGGGGGGGTGGGTAATGGGGAGGGAAGCAGGAAAAGAGAAGGAGGGGAACATAATAAATTTGATTGTAACTCATTAGCATATTTGGTTTGGGAAACATCTTGTCAACCATAACTCCTGATCTTAGAAAATCCAAATAAGTGACTGGGCACGGTGGCTTACACCTGTAATCCCAGCACTTTGGGAGTCTGGGGCAGGCGAATCACGAGATCAGGAGTTCGAGACCAGCCTGACCAACATGGTGAAACCCCGTCGACTAAAAATCCAAAAATTAGCTGGGTGTGGTGGCGTGTGCCTCTAATCCCAGCTACTCAAGAGGCTGAGGCAGGACAATCGCTTGAACCAGGAAGCAGAGGTTGCAGTGAGCCGAGATTGCGCCACTGTACTCCAGCCTGGGAGACAGATTATCCACTTAGGGTTATCTATCACAAAAATCCTAAGTGAGTAATCTAATCTATGCAGTTTACCAATGAAAAATATGCAGAGGAACAAGAGTAGCGAACACCAATAAACAAGGAGCAGGTGGAGGGAAAGTAGCCCAAGAGAGAAATCAAGCAGGACCCTCCAGAGATTGAGATACAATGTGGCTTTATGAAAATCAGTAAAAGAGAGACCCAGGGAGAATGCTCTAACCATCAAATGCTAGAGGCCATTCATGAATGTCATGTGACCATTCAGTAGAGAGAGTGGAACAGTGAGATGAAAACACAACCTGTGAGCCAAAAATGGATAGGAAGTATTCATTTCACAAATAGTTATTAAACACCTACTATAGACTCGCACAGAGGAAGAAGACAAGGAGGTAAATTCCATCTACCTTAACATTAATAAAAACAATTCAACTTATTCATTGACATTCCAGATTCCATCTCTCTTATTTTATCCAAGATGATCTCAATCACCTCTGGTGCCTACAGATCCTTTGTCTACTACTCTAGAATCCAGAAAGCTCTGGAAACTGAATTTTTGAAAAAATTCAACATGACCTGAACTAATGGGAAACTATTTGTAATCTTTCTCTCTCTCAATGTAAACATTCATACATTTTACTATAGTAATATCAATATATATGATTAAAGGGTGCTACACTGTATCCCACTTTTGATACCATAAATGATACGTGTTTTCTATTTGCTTCTTAGAATTTAAAAAAATTGAATTCCAAAACACGTATGACTTCAAAGCCTCTAGATGAGAGATTATGGACATGTAGAATTATAACACTTATAACACCTCAGAAAATATATGTTTTTCTTTCTGGATTAGGCACTGCTGATGGGAGCCATATGTAATATTTATTTTGAGTGTGAAACTTTCTGGTGGAAACCAAGTTATTGCACCAAACAACAGTCTATTTATCCTTCTCTATGGCAACTATCACCACCGCTCCAGTGCACTCGCTCACAGAGCAATCGGCGGTGACTGGAGGGTGCTCCTCAGCTTGCAGAGAGATGTCCTGTCCTGGAGTTGACCTTGCTCTCCTGAGAATTCTTTTTGCTTCCTTCGCTCTATGGCCCAGGGTCTGCTGGCTCCCTTTTCTGCCCTGCACCTGGGCCTGCTTCCGTTTTCTTTTCCACGAAATCTTAGGCCAGGGGAATCTTCCCATTCTCATTTGGCAAGCTTGGGATCATTACCATTTCAGAGCTGGAAGAAAACTTGGAGAGAGCATTGAGTTCAATCCCTGACTTTTAGAAATGAGGATACAGAGGCACAGAGAAGTGAAGGGATTTGGCCACATCACCTAGGTAATTTACGACAAAGCTAGGATGTCCATCCAAGCGGCGATTTCACTTCACCAATCAAGAGATTCGAGCTTCAGAGGAATAGGGGCAGTAGGTGTGCAATGGACATTTTTGTTTCACTTTGTTTGCTAGTTGGGTTGCTTTTTTTACTATCCAATATTCATCATCTTTTCCTCTGGGGATGATACCTCAAGTTTCCTTTGCAATATCTCCTCCCCTGTTTCTTTCCCAGTGCTTCAAGTAGAATTCACTCAAACCCTTAGTTCCACCAGGTAGCTCATAACTCGGCCCTGAGAAATCAGAAAACCCCAGCTTTCAAGCACAGTGATTGGCTCATAAATGAATTCTTGACCCAATCAGACACCTAGGGAGTTTTGATGTAATTATTGAGAGAGGAGCATATGCATATCATTTTAATCCCCCATCAGGCCTCAGGAAACTAGGAGTACATGGTCTCAAGTTACTTAAAAACATTTTCCCATCACATGAAGAGAGGAAACCATAGATCAGAGGTGGAAAGACACATAACTGTCTTTGACATTGTGTATTTGACATGTTCTGATGACACTGTTTGAATCTCTAAATTCTCCCATGCCTGAAACCCACTCTACCTCTGAGTTTTTCAGCCACCTAAACAATTAGTTTCTTATTTTGTTTAAGCCCAGTCTAGTGAATTCTCTGTCACATGCAAACAGCAGGGCCTTACCCAATAAAATGACCTTTTATAGTGTCTCTTCAAACACTGTCAGTATGTAATTTGATGATTTTTTTTTTCCTAAAGGTCTGGTACCTCTGAATTCAACAGCTTACTGAATTAAAGAAATAAGCAGAGTGAAACTCTTACCTCTCAATGATATGCTGTAGTCTTCTACTCTATGTAAAAGACATCCATTGTTCATGTTAACAAAGTCAACAAAGTCTGATTTTCCTCACTCTATCATAGATGTGTAAATCCATTTGGCTAATTGGAAACTTAAACCAGCATCATAAATTTTTATGCTGTAAACTGAAATCTGGAATTGGTCTTTTCTGTTTTTGTGTTTATAATATTTCCTGTTCTTATGAACAAAAAGAGTTAAAAAGACCTTTTACAATTATTTTTTTAGGTAAATAAGTCACAAAAGGTTTTTAAACTTCAAACCACTATAAAAGAATGACATGGTAATGAGTGGAATGTAAATGAATCAGGATCATCCAGATGGTTTGCTTTCAAATCTGTGTGAATACATAAACCAAAGGGAAAGTTTTTGATCGCAAAATACCCCAAGGGAGAATGGATAACATTTAATATGTTTGTCTACACTAAATTAGGCCACTTTTGTTGAATAATTGCCCTATTTGCATATGAAAAGTGTCTTCCCATGGCCTCCAAAACAGAGAATTTGCCTGAGTAAAATCAATGGAAGTAGGTCTAAGTTAGACAAGGCAACTCATATACCACTCTTCAGATGGGGCAAACCAATGGTGACAAGACAGTTTCAGGCTTAGGAGGAAAAGGGCAAGGGTTGTATAAAGACAGCAACAGTGATTGATTATGTCCGTCTTCTCACGAAAGGAAACTTCACTCTTTTATTCAGTTTCCAAATTATCTGCCTAGACATTTCTATTTTCATTTCAGTTTTTGGCTTGTTGCTTCTCCAGTTTTGCTCCATGCCACTCTCCCCTTTCCTACTTCTATTTGGCTATGTCATACCTCTTTCTGTATCTTGAACTTGTCAAAGTTCTTTCATATCTCAGGGCTTTTGCACAAGCCATTCTCTCTACCTAGAAAGCTCTTTCTGTGGCTCTTTGCAAATTGGTCCATATGATATTCTCAGAGACACCTCTGCTTATCCAATCTCACGTCGTCCACACCCCATTATTTTCTCTCATAACACCTTAGTAGCTTCTTCTACCACTCTTATGATGACCGTTCATAGCTTATTTATTGCCTATCACTTCCTTTTAGAGTATAAGTCCCTAAAGTGCAGAGATAACTTTTTTGTTTTTCAGTTTCTAGAGCCTTGAGCAGTGCCTAGTACATAGTGTACAAACAATAAATATTTGTGAAAATGAATAAGGGGCTTAAGGAAGGCAATGTATAACTATGCTCCTGTTCCATCTTTTTCCACAAAGATTTCCCCTTACCTTAAGGATTACTTATACAGAGGGAAGGTTAGTGTGACTAAACAATAGCAATCTTAGCTAGGTTTGGGGAAAGAAGGCTTTGCTTTATTTGTTTAGCTGTCATTAAGTTTCACTACAAAAAGCAGCATATTGGTGAGAAATGAGAAGTTTTCCCACTACCTTCAGGAACAGGGCAAGAATATCCCTTCTCACCGCTCCTTTTTAATATCATCCTAGAAGTGCTAGATAATGACAAAAGCAAGAGAAGAGAAGAGAAGAGAAGAGAAGAGAAGAGAAGAGAAGAGAAGAGAAGAGAAGAGAAGAGAAGAGAGGGGAGGGGAGGGGAGGGGAGGGGAGTACAGATTGGAAGAAAGAAATAAGGTTGTCTTTGTTTACAGATGATATGATCATCTATGTAAGAAATCTGAAAGAATCAACAAAAACTCCTGGGACTAATAAGTGATTACAGTGAAGTTGCAGGATACAAAGGTCAATATACCAAAGTCATATGTTCCTATATGCGAACAATGAAAAAATGGATTTTAAAATTAAAAACACAATACCATTTGAAGTGGCACCCCAAAATTAAATATTTCTGTATAAATCACACAATAGATATACAAGATCTAAAAGAGGGAAACTATATAACTCAGATGAAAGAAATAAATGAAGAACCAAATAAATTGGAGAAATATTTCATGTTCATAGATAAGAACACTCAATATTGTCAAGATATTGGTTCTTTCCAATCTTATCAATGGATTCCCAATCAAAACCCCAGCAATGGAAATCCAAGCAAAACCTCAGCAATTTAGTTTTATGGACATTGATTAATTTAACATTGATATGGAGAGACAGAAGACCCAGAATCACCAATGCAACATTGAAGGAGAAGAACAAAGTTGAAAGACTAATACTACATGACCTTAAGGCTTATTATGAAACCATAGTAATTAAGACAGTGTAGTATTGGTGAAAGAGTAGACAAATCAATGAAACAGAATTAAGAGTTTAGAAATAGACTCACATAAATATGGTCAACTGATCTTTGACAAAGAAGCAAAGGCAATACAAAGGACAAAAGACAATATTTTCAACAAATGATAGTGGGACAACTGGACATCCACACACAAAAAAAATTGAATCTAGACACAGATATCACACCCTTCAAAAACTCTAAATGGATTGCAGACCTGAATGTGAAATGTAAGACTACAAAACATCTAGATTATAATATAGGAGAAAATCTAGATGACTTTGGGTTTGGCAATTACTTTTTAGATACAACACTAAAGGCATGATTTATGAAAGAAATAAATGACCTGGACTTCATTAAAATTAAATATTTCTGCTCTGTGAAAGATAATGAGAAAAGAATGTAAGGATAAATCACAGACTGAGAGAAATATTTGTAAAAAACACATCTCATAAAGAGCTCTTATTCAAATATACAATAAACTCCTAAAACTCAATTAGAAAATAAACAATCCTACTAAAAAATGAATCAGAAACCTAAACAGACACCTCACCAAAGAAGATATACACATTGCAAATAAGTATATGAAAGCATTCTCCACATCATATGTCATTAGGGAAACGCAAATTGAAACAATGAGATACCACTGCACACCTACTAGAATGATGAAAATCCAAAACCACAAGAACACTCACTTCTTATGTGTGGGAATGCAAAATGGACATCCACTTTGGAAGACAGTTTGGCAGTTTCTTACAGAGCTAAACATATTCTTATACAATCTAGCAATTGTGTTTCTTGATATTTACCCAAAAGAGTTGAAAATTTATGTCCACACAAAAACATGCAAACAAATGTTTATAGCAACTGTATTCATAATTGCCAAAGTGTGGAAGCAACAGAGATATTCTATAGTAGGTGAGTGGATAGCTAAACTCTGGTACACCCAAACAATGAAATATTATTCAATGCTAAAATGAAATGAGCTACCAAGTCACAAAAACACAAGGAGTAATTTCAAATTTATATTACTAAGTTAAAAAAATGCTAATCTGAAAATCCTACATACTATATAATTCCAACTATATGACATTCTGGAAATGGCAAACCTATGGAGAAAGCAAAAATAAAAAATTAAAAAATAAAAATTAAAAAAACCACTGGTTGCCAGATGTAGCGGGGAATGGGGAGGGATAAATCAATGAACCACAAATGATATTTTAGAGCAGTGAAAATACTCTGTATGATACCATAATGATGAATACATTTCATTAAATATTCACCAAGACCTATAGAATGTAAAACACCAAGCATGAACCATAGTGTCGACAATGGGTGATTATGATATATTAAAGTGGGATCATCAATTATAACAAATGCACCATTCTGATGGGGAATGTGAGCACAGATGGCAGATAAGAAAGCTTTCTACCTTCTGTTCAATTTTACTGGAACCTAAAACTTCTCTGAAACCAAAGTATTTTTAAAAGAAAGAAAAAAGTATCCTGTACTATGTTTTATGACCCATAGCCTGAATGAATGCAGACTTTTTGTGTTGCTATGATAGAATAGCTGAGACTGAGTAATTTCTAATGAATGGAAATTTATTTCCTCACAGTTTTGGAAGCTGGGAAGTTCCAGATTCAAGGCTCCAGAAAGTCCAAGATTCAAGGCACCAGCAGGTTTTGTTGTCTGGTGAGGGCTGCATCCTCCAGAGAGGAGGAAATTCATGTTTTCTCATGGCATACGGACAGGAGAGCAAGCTAGTGGAATGTTGCATGACACCTCTTTCACAAGGTCCTTAATTCTGGTAAGCAGGGAGGAGTCTTCATAGCCTAATCACCTCTGAAAGGACCCATTCTTTAATGCTATCACATTGACAATACCAGAATTTTGGAAGGAATACATTCAAACCACAGAAAATACATCATACTGAATTGTTCCACCAATAACTGTACATTGTTTAATTATCTTTACAAATTAAGAAAAATTAAATATTCAGAATTCTAGGATACTAGAGTGAATTCTACAATTTTTCTTCCTGTACTTTTACTTAGAGATAAACCAGGAATATAGGTGACCTTCAGATTTAAGGACAAATACCAATTAGTGAGAGAAGTAACTCAAATAATAATGAAAAGCAAGAAAGATATCAGGCTGGATATTGTCCATGGTGAGGACAATTTTAAATTGGGAGAAGAGAGGGAAGGAGAGTGCCAAGTTCAAGCTAGAGTACAAAATGAAAGCACTCCTTGGAAAATATGGAAATTCAGCTCAGCAGAATCAACTCAGACACAGAGCTTTTACGGGTAAAATCTTAGCATAAATAAGCACAGAGACAAGAAAGGAAGGATGTCATACTTCAGGAAAGAGATTGACTTAAAAAGCCTCCCTTGGTGGAGAAGAACTGGTTTCAAAGCACCCTAAAACCAAACCAAAAAAGTCAAGGTGCTTGGGGGTGTCATTAGAGGCAATCATATATACAGCAGAAGGGTAAAAGTGAGAAAAAGGAAAAAAAAAAGAAAAAGAAATCAAAGAAAAGGGAGAGTGAAAAAAGAAAGGGGTAGTTATGGTGGATGGTAAAGCTGATTCAAATACACAGTGATCGGGGCAGGGCACAGTGGCTCACACCTGTAATTCCAGCACTTTGGGAGGCCAAGGCGGGCAGATCACAAGGTCAGGAGATTGAGACCATCCTGGCCAACATGGAGAAACTCGTCTCCACTAAAAATACAAAAATTAGTTGGGCGTGGTGGCACATGTCTGTAACCCCAGCTTGTGGAAGGCTGAGGCAGGAGAACTGCTTGAACCAGGGAGGCAGAGGTTGCAGTGAGCCAAGATCGCGCCACTGCACTCCAGTCCAGTGACAGAGCGAGACTCTGTGTCAAATAAATAAACACACAGCGATTTTTGCCCAAAGATACCATATTTTCTGAACCAATAAAACACAGGGCCCATGACCAAACTGTTGCAGGAGATCCTGGATGCATGGCTACCATGTCCGTAGGCCACATTGCTTATGCGTATAGTTTCGAGGTACATGCTTTAAGGTTTAAGTCTGTTGGGTCTTTTGTGACTTATTTTAATAGCTAAATGCATCCTTCAAGTAATTAGAACTATCAAGCACATATTCCAGTAAATAAGGCTATCCTTGGTGACATCCACCTGCAATCTGGGAATTAAGTGGAGGTATAAGGACTAGGAAGTTGGGAGAAAGATAAGGGACACATAATGTTGGGAAATGGAGAACTGACCACGGGAGGTAGACCTGGGAACTGTGCTATGGTGATCACCATGTAGGTATTGAAGGGCTTGCTTGGAAGGAAAAGAGACAATCACTGAGGGCTTCACGGGATGAATTATGCACATTCTAACCAATTGTCTCTGTTAGTTCTAAGAAGAAATTGATGAAAAAAGTTTTTGAGACAGGCCCTTGCTCTGTCATCCAGGCTATAGTGCAGTGGCAGAAACAGCTCACTGTAGCTTCAACTTCATGGGCTCAAGTGATCCTCCCACCTCAGCCTTCCAACTAGCTGGGACAACAGGCACATACCACTATGTCCTGCTAATTTTTTTTTAATTTTTGGTAGAGATGGAGATCTCTGTATGTTGCACAGTCTATTCTCAAGCTTCTGGGTTCAAATGATCCTAAAGCCTGAGCCCCAAAAAGTTCTGAAATTATAGGCATGAGGCATAAATGTTTATAAGCAAAGGAAGAAACAGTAACTTGTCCAAGACTACACATTAAGTGGTAAATCTGTCTTATTCTTAGCATTTTCAAAATCCATTCTTTTCTGTTTACCCACAGTGTCATTATCTTGTTACACCCACTATTACCTCTTGCCAGTATTTCTACAACTGTACACAAAACAATATCCCTATATTAGTTCATTCTTGCACTGCTATAAAGAAATACATGAGACTGGATAATTTATAAGAAAAAGAGGTTAAACTTTCTCATGCTTCTGCAGGCTGTGTAGGAAACATAGCAGCTTCTGTTGTTGGGAAGCCTCAGGAAACTTACAATCATGGCAGAAGGTGAAAGGGAAGTAGGCACATCTCACATGGCCATAGCAGGAGGAAGAGAGTGAGGGGAGAGGTGCTGCACACTTTTAAACAACCACATCTTGTAAGAATTCTCTGATGAGAACAGCGCCAAAGGAATGATACTAAACCATTAGAAACCACCCTCATGATCCAATCACTTCTCACCAGGCCCCACCTCCAAACCATAGAATTCCCCCAGTCCCTCCCAAATCTCATGTCATTCTAACATCACAAAAACATAATCATGCCTTCCTGACAGTCCCCCAAAGTCTTAACTCATTCCAGCATTTACTCAAAAGTCCAAAGAAGTCTAATTTGAGACAAGGCTAGTCCCTTCCACCTACAAGCCTGTAAAATCAAAAACAAGTTAGTTACTTCCAAGACACAATGGAGGTATAGGCATTGGGTAAATACTCCTATTCCAAAAGGGAGAAATCATCCAGAAGAAAGGGGCTACAGGCCCCATGGAAGTTCAAAACTCAGCAGGACAGCCTTTAAATTTTAAAGGTCCAAAATAATCTCCTTCGACCCCATGTCTCTCATCCAAGACATACTGGGGCAAAGGGTAGGCTCCCATGACCTTGAGCAGGATGGCTTTGCAGGGGTCAGCCCCCACAGCTGCTCTCAAGGGCTGGCTTTGCATGCCTGTGGCTTTTCCAGGTACAAAGTGCAAGCTGACAGTGAATCTACCATTCAGTGATCTGGAGAATAGTGGCCCAGTTCTCACAGCTCCACTAGGCAATGCTCCAGTGGGGACTCTGTGTGGGGGCTCCAACTCCACATTTTCCCTCCACAGTACCCTAGTGGAGGTTCTCCATGAGGCCTCCACCCCCTGCAGCAGACTTCTACCTAGACATGCAGGTGTTCATACATCCTTTGAAATCTAGGTGGAGGCTCCCAAACCTCAACTCTTGCCTTCTGCACACCTCGCAGGCCCAATACCATGTGGAAGCTGCCAAACCCTGGGGCTTGCACCCTCTGAATCTATGGCCTAAGCAATGGTCCTTTTAGCTATGGCCAGAGCTGGAGTGACTGGGACACATGGTGCCATGTCCCAAGGCTGCAGAGAGCAATGGGGCCCTGGGCCTGCCCTAGAATCTATTCTTTCCTCCTAGGCCTCCAGGCCTGTGATGGGAGGGGCTACCGCAAAGGTCTCTGAAATGCCCTGAATGAATTTTCCCCATTGACTTGGCTATTAACATTTGGCTCTTCTTTACTTATGCAAAGTTATGCAGCTTTGAATTCCTCCCCAGAAAATGAGTTTTCTTTTCTACCCCATGGTTGGGCTGCAAATTTTCCAAACTTCTATGCTCCGCTTCACTTTTAAATATAAGGTCTAGTTTTAGGTCATTTATTTGTTTATGTAAATGACCATAGGCTTTCAGAAACAGCTAAGCCATATATAGAATGCTTTGCTGTTTAGACATTTTTTCTGCCAGATACCCTAAATCATCTCCCTCAAGTTCAAACTTCCACATATCTCTAAAGCAGAAGCACAATGATGCCAGTCTTTTTGCTAAAGCATAGCAAGAGTGGCCTTTGTCCAGTTCCCAATAAGTTTCTCATCTCCGTCTGAGACCTCTTCAGCCAGGACTTCAATGTCCATATCACTATCAGCATTTTGTTTTGCAACAATTCAACAAGTCTCCAACCCCACATTTCCCCCTATACACTGCCTTAGGAGAGGCTCTCCATGCAGGCTCCACCACTGCAGCAGGTTTCTGCCTAGACATCAAGGCCTTCCCATACATCCTCTGAAATCTAGGCAAATCTTGCACTCTTTATACCCACTGGCTTATATCTTGCACTCTTTATACCCAATGGCTTAACACCATGTGAAAGCCACCAAGGCTTATGGCTTGCACCCTAGAAAGCAGCAGCCTTAGCTGTACTTTTGAGCCATGGCTGGTGCTGGAGCAACTGGGATTTCGGGAGCAGTGTCCCAAGGCTGTGCAGGATGGAAGGGCCCTGGGCATGGCCCACCAAACCATTCTTTCCTCCTAAGTCTCTGGGTCTGTAATGGGAAGTGCTGCCACAAAGTTCTCTGAAATGCTTTCAAGGACATTTCCCCATTGTCTTGATTATTAGCATTTGGCTCCTTTTTACTTATGCAAATTTCTATAGCTAGCTTGAATTGATTCCCTGAAAACGGGATTTTCTTTTCTAACACATGGTCAGCCTGAAAGTTTTCCAAATTTTATGCTCTGCTTCCCTTTTAAATGGAAGTTCCAGTTTCAGGTCATTTCTTTGCTCACACATATGAGCATAGGTTTTTAGAAGCAGCCAGGCCACATCTTAAAGATTTTGCTGCTTAGAAAGTTCTTCTGCCAGATACCCTAAATCATCACTCTCAAGTTCAAAGTTCCAAAGATCCCTAGGGCAGGAGCACAATGCCTCCAAATTATTTGCTAAAGTATAACAAAAGTGACCTTTGCCTCAGTTTCCAGTAAGTTCCTCATTTCTATCTGAGACCTCCTCAACTTGGACTTCATTGTCCATATCACTATCAGTATTTTGGTCACAGCAATTTGACAAGGGTCTAGGAAGTTCCAAACTTTCCCTCATTTTCCTGTCTTCTTCTGAGCCTACCACACTCCTCTTACAACCTCTGCCCATTAGACAGTTTGAAAGCTGCTTCGACATTTTCAGGTATCTTTAGGGCAATGCCCCACTCATCAATACCAATGTTCTGTATTCTCCATTCTCACATTGCTATAAAAAATACCTGAGACTGGGTAATTTGTAAATAAAAGAGGTTGAATTGACCTATAGTTCTGCAGGTTGTATAGGAAGCATAGCAGCTTTTATTTCTTCTTCTAGTTGTAAGCCTCAGAAAACTCACACTCACACTCATGGAAAAAGATACAGGGGAATCATGGCTGTAGCAGGAGAAAGAGAGAGGGAGGGGAGTTGCCACA
This sequence comes from Theropithecus gelada, assembly GCF_003255815.1. NCBI lineage: Eukaryota > Metazoa > Chordata > Mammalia > Primates > Cercopithecidae > Theropithecus > Theropithecus gelada. The sequence goes on from NC_037676.1 coordinate 121,484,049, forward strand.
CACTTTTAAGTGACCAGATATCACGAGAACTCTATCATGAGAATAGCACCAAAGGGATAGTGCTAAACCATTAGAAACCAGCCCCATGATCCAATCACCTTCAACCAGAACCCACCTCCAACATTGGGGATTAAAATTCGACATGAGATTTGGACAGGGACCCAGATCCAAGATATATCAATCCCATCACTGAGCCCAATCCTGTCCCTCTACAATCTATTTTCTATACTGCAACCAAAGTGAGATAGTCACACCAGAAAACAGATCAATTCACAATCCTGCCAAAACCCTTGAAAGCCAAGACAGTTTCCTCTGGCCAAAAAGCTAGACTCCTTGGGACTGGCTATAAGTGGCCAATCACACAATGCATCGTACAGTTGTAAAATGTATCATATTTTGAGAGTGAAAGAAGAGGCTATTAAAACTGATCTAGACAACAAGCCTGAACCAGGACTGTCACAGGCAAATAGGGACATGTGATTATGAGACTGCTCCAACTTTTTAACCCCACCCTTCACCACTTCACCCATTGCCTTCCAGTACTCTTGCTTTAATGCTGAGCTATGAGAAATCTCACATCACATTCTTTTCACTTCTGGGGCCTTAGTGCACACTTTGTCATCATCTTACTCCTCTTCACCAAGTTTTCTTTACTAATTTGAACTGATCAGTTTCTTTGGAACCCAGAGCAGAGTTTACTGACTCCTAGAAATGTTGTACAACTTCTCAAGGCTAGGTTCAATGCTGTTGTTATGGCTTCCATTTCACTATGTGCATGCCCCTGTCACTAATTTTAATGGACCATACCATAATTGCGTATTTTCTAGTACATCTTCCCTTCTGATTGAATGCCCCTTTAGGCCATCATTATATATTAATGTAATATATGCTCATGCAACACTGAGCACATAGTAATATATAATTATGTAGCACCTAGCACATAGTTTTGTTCCTAACATATATCAAGAGTTTATATGGAAACCTTTAACAGACATAAATTGATTAGACTGGTGGGTGTAGATGAAAGGAAAAACAAACAAAAGATACTTTCCAGGTTCATAAACCACTAATATGATTTAGTCCTTGTCTTCTTCAAGGTAATAATTTCCTGGCCTTGCTATGCATTTGAATCCATGAATTGGAATATCAGATATTAGAGACAAGGAATCTGTATTATTAGCAAGATTGTTGGGTGATTCTTATAAAACCCCAGTCTGGTTTGTCTAAATTTCACAAAGAACATATTTGTAGTGGCCATCTTACAGATTTTCTTCATTTCTATACACTTTGTTCTGGTGGAGATAAATGTTACCTTTCTATGAGAAAATAAGAAGGGATTTGCTTTGGAATTGTTAGGTTGCAGTATTTGCAGTCTGAAAAAAACAAAACAGGAAGAATCCTTGGTACACTACTGCTCCTAGAAAGGTTCAGTGATATAAAATGAATAAAAGTAGGTTTATTTAGGTATGTATCTGAGGGTCCATAGTCTAGATATCTATCTTGTCTATCTGGAGCTAGCTCCTATTGGCTCACTCCTATGGTCAACATTTTTAAGATGAAAAAGATTCTTTAGACTAAGCCAGGGCTGGCAGCAGGGAGAAGTCACTAGTTCTCCTTAGGGAACACATTTGCTGATTTTTAAAAAATTGCCACATTTCCTATCTTTAGCATTTGAAAAATATTGACTGTACTGAAAGGTTTTAAATTTATGACAGGTTACTAGAGATTTTTCAGGGTGGCCTGATCCAACTATTCCCTTTGAAGTAGTGCCTATAATAGAGTGCACTTCACCAACGAAGAGAAAAGAAAAACAGTCTGTCTCCTTGAGAACAAGAACAAACGGACTGCAAACATGAATTGTAGGCCACTTTCTGAGTAGAAGAACTGAGCTGCTCAGAGTTGAGTGACCAGCAAATCTGTAATCTCCTCCACATCTCATTTAACTGTGTCTGGGAGGCAAGACGAGGCAAAGACTTCTCTGATGACTTCTCAGAATCGGTCACTCTGGACCATCAATCTATAGATTAAGAATCTCAAAAAAGGGAGAGTGGTTTGAACTCTTAATGAGGGAAGGGAAATGGAGGTCAGAAGACAGACTCCACCACCTATGCTGCTGCCAGTTTATTGTAAGTGTTGGATGAAAATCCCAAATTCAGGGCTCAGCATTTTATCCCTTCATAAAAACAAGCCTTACAGCATTTGTCCTAAGTGCCAACCCTTGTTACCACAATTCATCTCCATAAAATGTGTTGTGTCCCTTGGTGAAAGCTGCCATATAAAAGGTCAGGGTACCATCTAGGCTTGTTTTGTTCTTGGGAACTTTGTTGTAAAAATTAACATTTTGGCTTTTTTTTTTTTTTTTGGCTTTACTTTAAAAAAAATAATCTCACATATAAAGGTAAAGATAGATAAATATCTAAGGCTTTCGTGATGTAGCCCATAGGCATTTGGGTGTGTCATGAATGAGAATAACATCAGGCTTTGTATCTCCATGTAGCAGCAAATTGGTTGTAAATAAAACAGGAGGGCCAATCTGGAAAATATTAATTAGAAGGCAATTGAAAAATGAGTAGCTAGCTGTACATCAAGGTGGGGAACAGCAGAATTAGAAAAAGAAGGTAAGTGTAGTTAAGTGAGAAATCTAGGTTAAGAAAGGAAAAACCTGTTGTAGACAGTCTGAAAGAGATTCTAGGTATTTGAAGATGTCAGGCAAAAATATCTTATTCATCAGTCCAGTTAACAAATATGTATTAAGCACATACGTTTTTAAACTTCTTATTTTGAAATAATTTTGGACTGAAGAACAGTTGCAAAAACAGTAGGGCAAGTTTCTATTTTAATATTTTTCTCACTAATTTTAGTGTTATCAATGACACTTGCCTATAAAATTATTACTGTCATTTCTGCCTAACAATAATTTTGCCACTTCTCTCATCCCTTAGATATTAATTGCTATGCCTTTTTAAAAGCTCTCCCTTATCAATCATTTATTTATTCAATTACTTATAAGTATGAATTCAGATATTTATTTTATTTTATGAATTCTAATGTGATGCTACTACATACTTTTGCAAGATAATATGTTAGGTACTAGAAGTACAGTGATAAATAAGACCAAGGCCTGTACTCCCTTACATAAAGACTAGGCCTATAATAGATAAAGAAACCAAAAATTACAATTCACAGTAAGAAAACCTATGATGTTGGTGGTGTCTAAACTCAGAGATGCTTCTCAGAGAAAGATAACACAATAAATGGCAATTCAATTCTAGTTACCCAAGCCAAAATCCTTGAAGCTGTTTGACTCTCCTCTTTTTCTTATAAACAACCTTGTGTCCATTGGGTCTACTTTCTAAGTTCATTCACAATAAGGCCTCCATCTCACCACTGTCACTACTAACCCTATCCAAGACATCACCATCCCTTACTTGTAGTATCTCGATAGTTTTGAACTGGTTTAGCGACAATGGGTTCATAGGTGGGAAAGAAAGAACATTGAAGATGAATAAAGGCTCCTATCCTAGTTGGACGAACTAACTGGCCTGATCTACAAGAGTATTTCAGGCCATAAATAGCTTTGTATCTGTTTCCATCTCTTCATTGTTTTATGTTTATTTTTTTGCCCACACAGTGACAAATTATTTTAATGAAGCTTAAAGAAAGGACTTTCTGAGACAAAGAGCTTGTGCTTTGTAGCAAAGCCTTAATCTAGCCCCACAGAAAGAAGCTTCCCATCTTTGTATGTGCTCTTTCCACCAAAGATGGTATTTTCAAACTCCTATAATATTTACTATAAATAGAAGTCACCATGTCCATTGAGGACATAACTAGAATTTTCATTTAAAAGAGCATACAAATTCCCCTACAGCTTGAAATCACAGCTTGATGAAGAAATTTAAATTCTCAGTATTTTAGATCCTTGTTGATTTAACAATTCAGCAATTAATCTTTGATTTTATTTTCAGTGCTCAGTACTATACTAAGCACTGGAGATACAGTGGAGACTGATACAGACATGTTCCTGGCCCTTATCAGTCTAGCAGAGAAAGCAAATAATATAATTAAAGTGACAATGTGTTCACAGGTGGAGAAGAAAGGACATTGTAAACAAAGGCACCTATCCTAGTGCCTTTGGATTCACTAACTGGCCTCATCTAGAGGGGTATTTCAGGCCATAAAAGAACTGAAAGGTTGCTAATGTATAGAGATAAATAAGGAATAGGAAGAATTGGGGAACAATGAGGCTAAAGTGTTAATCAGGGAAAATGTTGAAGACCATTTTAGACAGTTAGAAATGCTAAGAATTACCAGACACACAATGAAAAGTTACTTCAGGGCTTTTAAAGGGGATAAAACATATTCATATTTGTAATTTTCAAACACTATACTGGCAGTCCATGTGCAGGCCAGTTTACAAATGTGACGATAGGGGATATGAAAACACAATTTAGGAGATTCCTGTGACAGAACAGGCAAAAGATAAAAGTATTTGAGATTTGGCTAATAATAGTGGAAATGAAGAAAGGATTCAGGAGATGCTAGAAGGTAGAATAAATTCAGACATGGTAATTAATTAGATATGAAAGTTGAAAACAGATGTGTGAAAGATAGTCTCCAGAGTTCTGGCTTGGACAACTGAGTGCGCAACAGAGCATTCACTGAGATAGGGGAAGTAGAAGAGGATGAAGTTTGCAAGGGAAGCTCATAACTTTCATTTTGGACGTAAATAATTGAGAAAGAAGCAAGTGTAAATGTCAAGTGGGGAACTGGATGCATGTGTCTACAGCTCAGGAAATAGCTGATGTTGAAGATGTGCATTTTGAACTTATAACCATACAGATACGATTTCAAACCACAGGAGAGACTGGGTTGCTTATTAAAGGTGTGTAGGTTGAGAAGAGGCCAGTCACATAAACCTGGGGGAATCCCACCTGGAAATATGCCACAGGGAATGTTGGGGAGCAAAGTTGTCTGAGAAGGAGTGCTAGAGAAGCGGGAACAAAACAAAAAGACAATGTCGTAAAGAAGAGAATATCTCACTCTTCTCTCCCACCAGTGTAACTTGTTTCTTCTTGTTTCCCCACAAGTCTACCTCTTCTCCACTTTTTCATGTCATGCTGCAGAACTGAATGGATACTTCCGATCAGTTTTTTTTTGTTTTCTTTTTTCTTTTGTTTCGTATTTGAGAGGGAGTCCCGCTCTGTCGCCCAGGCTGGAGTGCAGTGGCACAATCTAGGCTCACTGCAAGCTCTGCCTCCCAGGTTCACGCCATTCTCCTGCCTCAGCCTCCCAAGTAGCTAGGACTACAGGTGCCCGCCACCATGCCCGGCTAATTTTTTTGTATTTTTAGTAGAGACGGGGTTTCACCGTGTTAGCCAGGATGGTCTCAATCTCCTGACCTCGTGATCCGCCCGCCTCGGCCTCCCAAAGTGCTGGGATCACAGGCGTGAGCCACTGCACCCGGCCTCTGATCAGTTTTTTTAAAAATTATACTTTAAGTTCTAGGGTACATGTGTACAACATGCAGGTTTGATACATAGGTATACATATGCCATGTTGGTTTGCTGCACCCATCAACTCGTCATTTACATTAGGTATTTCTCCTAATACTATCCCTCCCCCAACCCCCAACAGGCCTCAGTGTGTGAAGTTCCCTACCCTGTGTCCAAATGATCTCATTGTTCAATTCACACATATGAGTGAGAACATTTGAGTTTGGTTTTCTGTCCTTGTGATAGTTTGTGAGAATGATGGTTTCAAGCTGCATCCATATCCTTACAAAGGACGTGAACTCATCTTTTTTTATGGCTGCATAGTATTCCATGGCGTATATGTGCCACATTTTCTTTTCCTTTTTTTTTTTTCAGTGTCAATTACTATGAAGCAAATTTATTAAACCAACATTTATTTGATTCTTCTTTTAGAAAGCCAAACATACTGAATTTGAATTACAGGTTCTTAGCATAGGTACCAATTAATAGTCATCTAAATGTTATATTCCTGCTAGTTACTCATGTGGCTTAATCAGTTGAATAGCTGTTTGGCAAGTCAATTAATTTTATTTATTTATTTTTTAAGTTTAACTTTAATTATTATACTTTAAGTTCTAGGGTACATGTGCACAATCTGCAGGTTTGTTACATATGTATACATGTGCCATGTTGGTGTGCTGCACCCATTAACTCGTCATTTACATTAGGTATATCTCCTAATGCTATCCCTCCCCCATGTCCCTTCCCCACAATAGGCCCCCGTGTGTGATGTTCCCCTTCCTGTGTCCAATTGATCTCATTGTTCAATTCCCACCTATGAGTGAGAATATGAGGTGTTTGGTTTTCTGTTCTTGCAATAGTTTGCTGAGAATGATGGTTTCCAGCTGCATCCATGGTCCTACAAAGGACACAAATTCATCCTTTTTTATGGCTGCATAGTATTCCATGGTGTATATGTGCCACATTTTCTTAATCCAGTCTGTCACTGATGGACATTTGGGTTGATTCCAAGTCTTGGCTATTGTGAATAGTGCCACAATAAACATACGTGTGCATGTGTCTTTATAGCAGCATGACTTATAATCCTTTGGGTACATGCCCAGTAATGGGGTGGCTGGGTCAAACGGTATTTCTAATTCTAGATCCTTGAGGAATCGTCACACTGTTTTCCACAATGGTTGAATTTGTTTACAGTCCCACCAGCAGTGTAAAAGTGTTCCTATTTCTCCACGTCCTCTCCAGCATCTGTTGTTTCCTGATTTTTTAATGATTGCCATTCTAACTGGTGTGAGGTGGTATCTCATTATGGTTTTGATTTGCATTTCTCTGATGGCGAGTGATGATGAGCATTTTTTCATGTGTCTGTTGGCTGTATGAATGTCTTCTTTTGAGAAGTGTCTGTTCATATCCTTTGCCCACTTTTTGATGGGGTTGTTTTTCCCTTGTAAATTTGATTGAGTTCTTTATAGGTTCTGGATATTAGCCCTTTGTCAGATGAGTAGATTGCAAAAATTTTCTCCCATTCTATAGGTTGCCTGTTCACTCTGATGGTAGTTTCTTTTGCTGTGCAGAAGCTGTTTAGTTTAATTAGATTCCATTTATCAATTTTGGCTTTTGTTGCCATTGCTTTTGGTGTTTTAGACATGAAGTCCTTGCCCATGCCTATGTCCTGAATGGTATTACCTAGGTTTTCTTCTAAGGTTTTTACGGTTTTAGGTCTAACATTTAAGTCTCTAATCCATCTTGAATTAATTTTCGTATAAGGAGTAAGGAAAGGATCCAGTTTCAGCTTTCTACTTATGGCTAGCCAATTTTCTAAGCACCATTTATTAAATAGGGAATCCTTTCCCCATTTCTTGTTTCTCTCAGGTTTGTTAAAGATCAGATGGCTATAGATGTGTGGTATTATTTCTGAGGGCTCTGTTCTGTTCCATTGGTCTATATCTCTGTTTTGGTACCAGTACCATGCTGTTTTGGTTACTGTAGCCTTGTAGTATAGTTTGAAGTCAGGTAGCATGATGCCTCCAGCTTTGTTCTTTTGGCTTAGGATTGTCTTGGCAATGAGGGGTCTTTTTTGGTTCCATATGAACTTTAAAGCAGTTTTGTCCAATTCTGTGGAGAAAGTCATTGGTAGTTTAATGGGGATGGCATTGAATCTATAAATTACCTTCAGCAGTATGGCCATTTTCACAATATTGAATCTTCCTATCCATGAGCATGGTATGTTCTTCCATTTGTTTGTGTCCTCTTTTATTTCACTGAGCAGTGGCTTGTAGTTCTCCTTGAAGAGGTCCTTGTAAGTTGGATTGCTAGGTATTTTATTCTCTTTGAAGCTATTGTGAATGGGAGTTCATTCATGATTTGGCTCTCTGTTACTGGTGTATAAGAATGCTTGTGATTTTTGCACATTGATTTTGTATCCTGAGACTTTGCTGAAGTTGCTTATCAGCTTAAGGAGATTTTGGGCTGAGACAATAGGGTTTTCTAAATATACAATCACATCATCTGCAAACAGGGACAATTTGACTTCTTTTCCTAACTGAATACCCTTTATTTCTTTCTCTTGCCTGATTGCCATAGCCAGAACTTCCAACACTATGTTGAATAGGAGTGGTGAGAGAGGGCATCCCTGTCTTGTGCCAGTTTTCAAAGGGAATGCTTCCAGTTTTTGCCCATTCAGTATGATATTGGCTGTGGATTTGTCACAAATAGCTCTTATTATTTTGAGATATGTTCCATCAATACCAAATTTATTGAGAGTTTTTAGCATGAAGAGCTGTTGAATTTTGTCAAAAGTCCTTTTCTGCATCGATTGAGATAATCATGTGGTTTTTGTCTTTGGTTCTGTTTATATGCTGGATTATGTTTATTGATTTGAATATGTTGAACCAGTCTTGCATCCCAGGGACGAAGCCCATTTGATCATGGTGGATAAGCTTTTTGATGCGCTGCTGGATTCAGTTTGCCAGTATTTTATTGAGGATTTTTGCATCTATGTTCATCAGGGATATTGGTCTAAAATTCTCTTTTTTCGTTGTGTCTCTGCCAGGCTTTGGTATCAGGATGATGTTGGCCTCATAAAATGAGTTAGGGAAGATTTCCTCTTTTTCTATTGATTGGCATAGTTTCAGAAGGAATGGTACCAGCTCCTCCTTGTACCTCTAGTAGAATTCGGCTGTGAATTCATCTGGTCCTGGACTTTTTTTGGTTGGTAGGCTATTAATTATTGCCTCAATTTCAGAGCCTACTATTGGTCTATTCAGGGATTCAACTTCTTCCTGGTTTAGTCTTGGGAGAGTGTAAGTGTCCAGGAAATTATCCATTTCTTCTAGATTTTCTAGTTTATTTGCATAGAGGTGTTTATAGTATTCTCTGATGTTAGTTTGTATTTCTGTGGGGTTGGTGGTGATATCCCCTTTATCATTTTTTATTGCATCTATTTGATTCTTCTCTCTTTTCTATTAATCTTGATAGCAGCCTATCAATTTTGTTGATCTTTTCAAAAAACCAGCTCCTGGATTGATTTTTAGGAGGGTTGTGTCTCTATGTCCTTCAGTTCTGCTCTGATCTTAGTTATTTCTTTCCTTCTGCTAGGTTTTGAATGTTTTTGCTCTTGCTGCTCTAGTTCTTTTAATTGTGATATTAGGGTATCAATTTTAGATCTTTCCGCTTTCTCTTGTGGGCATTAAGTGCTATAAATTTCCCTCTACACACTGCTTTCAATGTATCCCAGAGATTCTGGTATGTTGTATCTTTGTTCTCATTGGTTTCAAAGAACATCTTTATTTCTGCCTTCATTTCGTTATGTACCCAGTAGTCATTCAGGAGGAGGTTGTTCAGTTTCCATGTAGTTGAGCAGTTTTGAGTGAGAGTTTCTTAATCCTGAGTTCTAATTTGATTGCACTGTGGTCTGAGAGACTGTTTTCTGTGATTTCTGTTCTTTTACCTTTGCTGAGGAGTGCTTTACTTCCAACTATGTGGTCAATTATAGAATAAGGGCAATGTGGTGCTGAGAAGAATGTATATTCTGTTGATTTGGGGTGGAAAGTTCTGTAGATGTCTATCAGGTCTGCTTGCTGCAGAGCTGAGTTCAGGTCCTGGATTTGCTTGTTATCCTTCTGTCTCATTTTCTGACAGTGACAGTGGGGTGTTAAAGTCTTCCATTACTTTTGTGTGGGAGTCTAAGTCTCTTTTTAGGTCTCTAAGGACTTGCTTTATGAATCTGGGTGCTCCTGTATTGGGTACATACATATTTAGGATAGTTAGTTCTCATTATTGAATTGATCCCTTTACCATTATGTATTGGCCTTCTTTGTCTCTTTTGATCTTTGTTGGTTTAAAGTCTGTTAATCCAAGACTAGCACTGCAACCCCTACTTTTTTTTTTCTTTTTTTTTTTTTTGCTTTCCATTTTCTTAGTAGGTCTTCCTCCATCTCTTTATTTTGAGCCTATGTGTGTCTTTGCACTTGAGATGTGTCTCCTGAATACAGCACACTGATGGGTCTTGACTTTTTATCCAGTTTGCCAGTCTGTCTTTTAATTGAGGAATTTAGCCCATTTATATTTAAGGTTAATATTGTTATGTGTGAATTTGATCCTGTCATTATGATGTTCGCTGGTTATTTTGCCCATTAATTGATGCAGTTTCTTCATAGCATCGATGGTCTTTACAATTTGTCATATTTTTGCGTTGGCTGGTACTGGTTGTTTCTTTCCATGTTTAGTGCTTCCTTTAGGAGCTCTTGTAAGGCAGGCCTGGTGTTGACAAAATCTCTCAGCATTTGATTGTCTGTAAAGGATTTTATTTCTCCTTCACTTATGAAGCTTAGTTTGGTTGGATATGAAATTCTGGGTTGAAAATTCTTTTCTTTAAGAATGTTGAATATTGGCCCCCACTCTCTTCTGGCTTGTAGGGTTTCTGCCAAGAGATCCGCTGTTAGTCTAATGGGCTTCCCTTTGTGGGTAACTCAACCTTTCTCACTGGCTGCTGTTAACAATTTTTCCTTCATTTCAACCTTAGTGAATCTGAAAGTTGTGTGTCTTGAGGTTGCTCTTCTTGAGGAGTATCTTTGTGGTGTTCTCTGTATTTCCTGAATTTAAATGTTGGCCTGTCTTGCTAGGTTGGGGAAGTTCTCCTGGATAATATCCTGAAGGGTGTTTTCCAACTTGGTTCCATTCCCCCCATCACTTTCAGGTACACTGATCAAACGTAGATTTGGTCTTTTCAAATAATTCCATATTTCTTGGATGCTTTGTTCATTTCTTTTTACTCTTTTTTTTTCTAACCTTGTCTTCTCACTTTGTTTCACTGATCTGATATTCAATCACTAATACCCTTTCTTCCACTTGATCAAATCAGCTACTGAAACTTCTGCATGCATCACGAAGTTTTCGTGCCATGGTTTTCAGCTCCATCAGGTCATTTATGGTCTTCTCTGCACTGTTTATTCTAGTTAGCCATTTGTCTAATCTTTTTTCAAGGTTTTTAGCTTCCTTGCAATGGGTTCAAACATCCTCCTTTAGCTCAAAGAAGTTTGTTATTACCGACCTTCTGAAGCCTACTTCTATCAACTCATCAAAGTCATTCTCTATCCAGGTTTGTTTCATTGTGGATGAGGAGCTGTGATCCTTTGGAAAAGAGGCACTGTGGTTTTTAGAATTTTCAGCTTTTCTGCTCTGGTTTCTCCCCATCTTTGTGGTTTTATCTGCCTTTGGTCTTTGACATTGGTGACCTACAGATGGGGTTTTGGTGTAGATGAGCTTTTTGTTAATGTTGATGCTATTCCTTCCTGTTTGTTATTTTTCCTTCTAACAGTCATGTCCCTCAGCTGCAGGTCTGTTGGAGTTTGCTGGAGTTCCACTCCAGACCCTGTTTTCCTGAGTATCACCAGCAGAGGCTGCAGACTAGCAAATATAGCAGAACAGCAAATATTGCTGCCTGATCCTTCCTCTGGAAGGTTTGTCCCAGAGGGGCAGCCGCCTATATGGGATGTCTATCAGTCCCTACTGGGAGGTGTCAGGGACCCACTTGAGGAGGCAGTCTGTCCATTCTCAGAGCTCAAATGCCATGCTGGGAGAACCACTGCTCTCTTCAAAGCTGTCAGACAGAGACGTTTAAGTCTGCAGAAGTTGTCTGCTGCTTTTTGTTCAGCTATGCCCTTCTCACAGAGGTGGAGTCTAGAGGCAGTAGTCCTTGTTGAGTTGCAGTGGGCTCTGCCCAGTTTGAGCTTCCCGGCCTCTTTCTTTACCTACTCAAGCCTCAGAAATGTCAGACGTCCCTCCCCCAGCCAGACTGTCACCTCGCAGATCAATCTCAGACTTCCACGCTAGCAGTGAGCAAGGCTCTGTGGGCACGGGACCCACCGAGCCAGGCACAAGAGAGAATCACTTTGTCTGCTGGTTGCTGAGACCTTGGGAAAAGTGCAGTATTTGGGCAGGGAGTGTCCCATTTTTCCAGGTAGTCTGTCATGGCTTCTCTTAGCTAGAAAAGAGAAATTCCCCAACCCCTTGTGTTTCCCAGGCGTGGTGATGTACTGCCCTGCTTCAGCTCACCCTCCATGGGCTGCACCCACTGTTGTCCCAATGAGATGAACCAGGTACCTCAGTTGGAAATGCAGTAATCACCCATCTTCTATGTCAATCACGCTGGGAGCTGCAGACCACAGCTGTTCCTATTTGGCCATCTTGGAACACCCCTCAATCAGTCTTAATTCAAAATGGTCTTTCAGCAGTCTTCTATAAAGTTAGCAATTTCCAGGAATCTATTGCTGTGTAAAAAAGCACCCCAAACTTACTGACTTACAGTAACAACCTATTATTTTCTTCCATGGATCTGGATTAACTGGGTTCAGATATTTTTTGCTTACAGTGTCATAGGCTGTTGCAGCCAGATATCTACTGGGGCTGCACTCATCTGAAGGCTTAAATGAGATGAACAAGCAAAGTGAATCATTTATATAGTTGGCGGTTTAAGCTATCAGTTCGGAATTCAGATGGGGCTATCTACTAATGTGTCTATACTTGACCTCTTGTACCAGCTACTAGTTTATTGCCTCTCAGCTCCAAATCTACCCTTCTCTGCCCTGTTTTGTGATACTGCAGCTGGACCCCATCAGCTTGTGAAATGAGAGGCTTTTTAATAGAAGGCACTGGGTGACACTGCAAGGTGATGGCAACAGGAAGAAATTTCTTTTCTGGGTTATAATTCTCCATTATCATTCAGTATTGGTGCTTGGTGGCCCATGTGGATTACCATCAACTGTAGCTTCAGACCATATTCTCCCCAGTGGTAAGCATTTCTAACTTATGACAGCAGGCAGCTTCCGTGGTAGTCCTAGTTGGACCCACAGACTACATGCTGTCCAGCCTGGGCTTCACTGCAGCAGCTCCAGCCTGCAACCCCCTTCCGTAGAGCCACAACAACCTACAGCCTCCTCCCCCGCCCACTTATTTGCTACTTTTAGCCTGCATTTTTCTGCAGTAGCCATAGCTTCTCCAAAGAGGTTCAAATCTCAGCATTGAGGGAAAGAACCTCCTTCTAGTCTTAAATTATTTTTTGTTTTGCTCTACACATGTAGTTTGTAACTGCTACTTTTGGATATCTTAAAATTCATGGTTAACCCTTTTAGTAGCTAACCACCTCTACTGGTTAATGATTTATATTACATTTTCCTTGTCCAGATAACTTGCATGGTTTCTGTCTCTGACTAGACCCTAGTTGATTTACCTCCTTATGTGTCCCAGACTTTTCATAAGATGGGTGTCTAGAGAAAATGACTCAGATATCAGTCCTAGCTTATTTTGTCTTCCCTATATACATCATTCTTTCAGTTATATCACCTAGAATCATAGTTTAAAATATCATCTATATGGTATTGACTCCCAAATGTACAACTCCAATTAAAACTTCGCTGACCTCCAATTCATAATTTAACTATGTGCTTATCATCTCCATCTCACAGATAATTCAAACAAAGTTCTTAATTTTCCACATTTATAAATAAACTGAAAAGGTATCACTAGGAGTGACATCAACAAATGGTGATAAAGGATTTTCCTGTACTTGTCCTCATACAGAAATATCAATTTGAATAACTATCCATAATTGAAAATACCTTCACAAGAGCTAAGGAAACCAGAGGAGAAATTACAACATTTGAAGGAAAATTACAACATTTGAGCATAGCACAAAAATAAGAAAAGACACTATATTAGTCTGTCCTCACACTGCTGTAAACAACTGCCCAAAACTGGGTTATTTATAAAGAAAAGAGGTTTAATTGACTCACAGTTCTGCAGGGCTACAGAAGTCTCAGAAAACATACAATCACAGCAGAAGGGGAAGCAAACATGTCATTCTTCACATGGTGGCAAGAAGGAGAAATGCTGAGCAAAGGCAGAAGAACCCCTTATCAAACCATCAGATCTCATGAGAACTCACTATATCATGAGAATAGCATGAGGGAAACCACTATCATGATTCAATCACCTCTCACCAGGTCCCTTCCATGACATGTGGGGATTATGAGAACTACAATTCAAGATGAGATTTGGATGGGAAACAGCCAAACTATATTATTCCACCTCTGGATTTTCCCAAATCTCATCTTTCTCACATTGCAAAACACAGTTATGCCTTCCCAACAGTTCCCCAAAGTTTTAACTTACTTCAGCATTAACTTAAAAGTTCAAGTCCATAGTCTCATCTGAGACAAGTCCCTTCTGCCTTGTAAAATCAAAAGCAAGTTAGTTACTTCCTAGATACAGTGGAGGCATAGGCATTGGGTAAATAAACTCATTCCAAATGGGAGAAATTGGCTAAGACTAAAAAGTCTACAGGCCCCATGCAAGGCCAAAATCTGATAGGGTAGTCATTAAACCTTAAAGTTCCAAAATGATCTTCTTTGGCACTATGTCCCACATTTAGTTCATGCTGATGCAAGGAATGGGCTCCCACAGACTTGGGCATCTCTTTCTGTGGCATTGCAAGGTACAGGCCACCTCCTGGCTGCTTTCACAGGCTGGCATGGAGTGTCTGTTGCTTTTCCAGGCACTTGGTGCAAGTTGTCAGTGGGTCTACCATTCTGGTGTCTGGAGTATGGTGGCCCTCTTCTCACAGCTCCACTAGGCAGTGCCCCAGTGGGGACTCTTTGTGGGGCATCCAACCCCACATTTCCCTTCCACATTGCCCCAGCAGAGGTTCTCCATGAGGGCTCTGTCCCTGCAAGAAAACTTCTGCCTGGATATTCAGGCATTTCCATACATCCTCTGAAATCTAGGCAGAGGTTCCCCAACCTCAATTCTTGACTTCTGTGCACTTGCAGGCCCAACACCATCTGTAAGTCACTAAGACTTGGGGCTTTCTCCCTCTGAAGCAATAGCCTGAGCTGTATGTTGGCCATTTTAGCCACAGCTGGGATGTAGGGCACCAAGTTCCAAGACTGCAAAAAGCAGCAAAGCCCTGGGCCCAGCCCACAAAACCATTTTTTCCTCCTAGGCCTCCAGGCCTGTGATAGGAAGGGCTGCTGTAAAGTTCTCTGACATGCCCTGGAGACATTTTCTCCATTATCTTGGTGATTAAAATTTGGCTCCTTGCTACTTATGCACATTTCTGCAGCTGGCTTGAATTTCTTCCCAGAAAATGAGTTTTTATTTTCTAATACATCATCAGACTGCAAATTTTCCAAACTTTTATGCTCTGTTTCCTCTTGAATCTTTGTTGTTTAGAAATTTCTTCCACCAGACACCCTAAATCATCTCTCTCAAGTTCAAAGTTCCACAAATATCTAAGGCAGGGATAAAATGCCACCAGTCTCTTTGCTAAACCTTTGTTCCAGTTCCCAAGAAGTTCTTCATCTCCATCTGAGACCACCTCAGCCTGGACTTCACTGTCCATATCACTATCAGCAATTTGGTCAAAGCAATTCAACAAGTCTCTAGGAAGTCCCAAACTCTCCCACATTTTCCTGTCTTCTTCTGAGCCATCTAAACTGTTCCAACTTCTGCCCATTACCCAATTCCAAAGTTGCTTCCACATTCTCAGATATCTTAGAGAATGCCCTACTACCTTGGTACCAATTTACTGTATTAGTCATTCTCATGCCATTATAAAGAACTACCTAAGAGTGGGTAATTTATAATGGAAAGAAGTTTAATTCATCATAGTTCAGCATGGTTAGGAGGCCTTGGGAAACTGACAATCATGGCAGAAGGCGAAGCAAACATGTCCTTCTTCATATGGTGGCGGGAAGGAGAAGTGCTGAGCCAAGGAGGAAGAGCCCCTTATAAAACCATCAGATCTCATTAGAACTCACTCACTATCACAAGAACAACATGAGGATAACCACCCCCATGATTCAATATTCTCCCGCTGGGTTCCTCCCATAACAAATGGAGATTATGGGAACTACAACTCAAGATGAGATTTGGGTGGAGGCACAGCTAAACCACATAAGACACATTGAAATTTATCAGAAGGACAGTTTCACATTACCTGCATTACCTCTCTTCCCAGTCCCAGGCAAAGGAGAGAGATGCCCACTACTTTGAGAAAGAAAAGTGAAGCAAGCACCAGACTATCTTGGACCCTAACATTGGCCCTGCACCAGTAAAATCCACTACCTTGCAGGCCCCCAAGGCTCCAGACTCTAGGCTGCTACCTGTGGATTAAGCCTGTAGGTTCACCTTTACACCAGGCCTGATACTGCAGTCCCAGGCTTTGGGCACACCCCAGTGCTAGGCCAACTCCACAAACTCAGGCTGTAGGTTGGACCCCACAAACCAGGCTCCAGGCTAGTCACCACAGCCCTAGACTCCAGGTTAGCCGTTGTGGCTCCAGACATTAGGTCAGCACCCATGGTTCCAGGTTTTAGACTGGCCCCAATGACCCTGGCTGCATGCCTGCCTCAGCACCAGGCCAGCTACAAGATCCACTGAACTGAAGGTCCAAGCACACCCTAGTAGTCCCCAGTGCCATCCCAGATCCTGCAGACCAAGGTTCAGGGACAACCTCTGTAAACATGTGCTCTAAGCCAGCCCCATAGACCCAAGTCTCACATCTGCCCAGTGGACTCAGACCAGGTATTCCTCAGACACCAGTCCTATCCCAGCACCTAGCTAACCTCTGCAGACAGGCTCAAGGTTCACCCCTGTTCAGGCCAATGCCTATAGAAGTTCCAGGTCTGCCCCCACATACTTAATCAACAGGTCTACCCCAGTGGATCTAGGCTCCAGGCTCAATTTCCAACCTGGGTCCATAGGGACCCAGGATGTTCCCAGCCAAAGCCAAAATGTGAAGACTGGAAGAAGTTCCTACTTTTTCAAATATGCTGCCACCAATGCAAGGCCATTTCACTGGGTACCTGGTTTTAAAAAAAGAGAGAGAGAAAGAAAAAGAATCAAGAAAACATAATACTACCAAAGAAACAAAACTCAAACACCAGTAACTGACCCCAAAGAAAGATTTATGACCTGCTTTACAAAGAATTAAAAATAACCGTTTTTAAATAAGTTCAATGAGCTACATAAAAATACAGATGGATAACTAAGCAAAATCAGAAAACAATACACAAACAAAATGAGAACTTCAACAAAAAGATAAAAATCAGAATCAACAGAAATTCTACACCTAAAGAACATAATCGCTGAACTAAAAAATTCCATAGAGAACTTCAACAGAAGACTCAATTAAGCAGAAAAAAAGAATCAGTGAATTTGGAGACAGATCATTTGGAATTAGAATAACAAAATGAAAAAAGAATGAAAAAGAGTAAAGAAAGCCTGTGGGAATTATGGGACTCCACCAAGCAAACTAATATATGTATTACAAATATCCCAAAAGGATCAGAGAAGGAGATGGGGCAGAGAGCTTATTTAAGGAAATAACGACAGAAAATTTCTCAAACATGAAAAAAAGATATAGATATCCAAGTACAGAAAGCACAAAAGTCTCCAATCAGGTTCAATCCAAACAAAACTACACTAAGACATATGATAATCAAACTGTAAAAAATCAAAGCTGAGAGAGGATCCTAAAAGCAGCAAGATAAGACAAGCATATCACATACAAGAGAACTCAAGTATGGTTATTGACAGGTTTCTTAGCATAAACCTTACAAACCAGGAAAGAGTGAGATGATATAAAGAGTTTAATTATTAGGCCAGGATTTGTGAAAATAAAAAACAAAAACAAATAAAAAAGATAAAGATACTTAAAGAAAAAAAAAAAAGCTGGCAACAAAAAATACTTTACCTGGCAAAGCTGTCCTTCAGAAATGAAGGATAGGTAAACACTTTACCAACAATGACAACAACAAAAGCTGAAGGAGTTAATCACCACCAGACCTTCTTTACAAAAAATGCTGAAGGGAGTTCTAGAATACTTATTAGTCACATGAAAGCATATTAAAGTATAAAACTCACTGATAAAAGTAATTATACTGTCAAATTCAGAATACTCTAATACTACTATACTATCGGCATGTAAAACATTTAAATCTTTAGTATGAAGATTAAAAGGCAAAACTATTAAAAGTAATAATAGCTACAATAATTTGTTGAGATATGCAGTATGAAAACATATAAACTATGACATCTAAAACATAAAATATGGAGGGATTGGAGTAAAAGTGTAGTTTTTATACATGATCAAACTGTATTCATTAACAATCTAATAGGACATTATAGCCATAAGATATTTTATCTAAGCCTCATGGTAACCATAAAGCAAAAACTTGTAGTATATACACAAATTATAAAAAGTGAGAAATCAATGTATAGCACTATACAAAATTATCTAATCACAAAGGAAGACAGCAAGAGAAAAAGAAAGGTACAAAGAGGCTACAAAACAACCAGAAAACACTTTAAATGGCAGTAGTAAGTACTTACTGATCAATAATTACCTTGAATATTGTATTAGTCCATTTTCTGTCCTTAAAACAGAATACCTAAAACTGGATAATTTAGAAGACATAAAATTGAATTCTTACAGTTCTAGAGATTGAGACGGGTTGAGGAGGCATATCTGGTGAGAGCCTTCTTGCTGGTAGGGACTCTAAACAGTCCTGAAGTGGCACAAGGTATCACATAACAAGAGGGCTGAGCATACTAACATGTTGCTAGATCAGGTCTCTCTTGTTCTTATATAGCCACCATTTCCCCTTCCATGATAACCCATTAATCCATCAACCCGTTAATTTGTTAATCTATAAATGGGTTAATTCATTCATTCATGTTAATTCATTTATAAGGGCAGAGCCCTTATGATCTAATCACCTCCTAAAAGCCCCATCTCTCAATGCTGTCACACGAAGGGCCAAGTTTCAACATGAGGTTGGGAGGGATAGTCAAACCATAGCAAATATAAAGAATTAAAATTTCCATTCAAAAGACAAAGAGTGACTGAATAGATTTTTTTAAAAAGACCCAACTATATTATACCTATAAGAGACTCATTTCACCTTTAAGGACACACAAACTGATAGTGTGGATGAAAAAAAAAAGGTATCCCATGGAAATGGAAACCAAGAGAGAGCAGGAATAGCTATGCTTACATAAAATAAAATATACTTTAAGTCAAAAACTGTATAATAAGAACAAGAATGATATTATATAATGGAAAGGAGTCATCACATTCTGTACTATAATATGCTCTTGATAAACTGTAAATATACATGCACCCAACATTGGAGCATATAAATGTATAAAGCAAATACTAATAGATGTTAAGGGAGAGAAAGACTGTAATACAATAATAGGAGACTTCAATATTCCACTTTCAACAATGGACAGATCATCCAACCTAATAGACACGTAGAGAAAATTTCATCCAACAATGGCAGAATACTGCAGAGTATTCTTCTCAAGTCATTGGAAACATTTTCCAGAATAGATCATACGTTCAGCCACAAAACAAGTCTTAACAAATTTAAGAAAATTGAAATAAAGTACCTTTTTTGACCACAATGATATAAAATTAGAAGTCAATGGCAGGAGGAATTTTGGAAAATTCACAAATATAGTCATGCACCATGTAATGATATTTCAGTCAATGATGGACTGCAAATATAATCGTCTCATAAGATTGTAGTTTTGTATTATTGTGCCTTTTCTATGTTTAGATACACAAATACTTACCATTGTGTTATAATTGCCTAGAGTATTCAGTACAGTAATGTCCTGTATAGTTTTGTAGCCTGGGAGTTATAAGCTATACTGTATAGCTTATGTATGTAGTAAGCTAAACCAGCCATGTTTGTGTGACTACACTCTATGGTGTTTGTACAATGACAAAAATCACCTAATGACACTTCTCTCATAACATACTCATGACTGTATGTGGAAATTAAACAGCATACTCCTGAACAACCAATGCATCAAAGAAGATATTAAAGGGCAACATAAAATATTTATTGAGACAAACAAAAATGAAAACACAATGTAGCAAAACTTATGGAATGCATCAAAAGCAGTTTTAAGAGAAAGCTTACAGCAATAAAGGCTCACCTAACAAAAGAAAAAAATCTCATATAAACAACTTAATACTATTCCTCAAGGAACTAGAAAAATAAAACTAAGCCTAAACTTTGTAAAATGAAGGAAATAATAAAGATCAGAACAGAAATAAATGAAACAGAGACTAGCAAAACAATAGAAAAGATCAATAAAACAAAGAATTGTTTTTTGAAGAGATTGGCAAACCTTCATCTGGACTAAAAAACAAAGAAGACTCAAATAAATGAAATCAGAAATTAAAGAGGCAACATTACACCTGATATCAGAGAAATACAAAGGGTCATAAGAGACTACGATGAAAAATTATATGCCAACACATTGAATAACCTAGAGGAAATAAGTTCCTAGATACATATAAACTATCAATACTGAATTATAAAAAAATAGAAAATCTGAACAGACCAATAATAATTAAGGAGATTGAGTAATAAAATGGCTATCAAAGTAAAGCTAAAGACCTGATGACTTTATTGCTGAACTCTACCAAACATTTAAAGAATTAATAACAATTCTTCTCAAACTCTTCCAAAATTTTGAAGAGGGAATATTTCCAAACTTATTTTATGTGGCCAGCATTACCCTAATACCAAAGCCAAACAAGGACATCGCAAGAAAATTATAGGCCAACATTCCTGATGAACATAAATACAAAAATACAACAAAATACTAACAAACTAAAGTCAACAGCAACTTAAAAGAATAATTCACCATGAGCAAGTAGGATTTATCCCAGGGATGATGCAAGTATGGTTCAACACATGCACATCTATAAATGGGATATACCACATTAATAGAATAAAGGGCAAAATGTGTATAATCTTCTCAACAGATGCAGAAAATTCGACAAAAATTTAACGTTCTTTCATGAGAAAGATTTTTAATAAATTATAAATAGAAACAACAAAACTCAACACAATAAAGGCTATATATGATATGCCTGCAGCTAACATTATACTTAATGGTGAAAAGTTGAAAGCTTTTCCTCTATGATCAGGAAAAAAGGTGATCATTTTCACCATCTGCAGTCAATGTAGTACTGGAAGTTCTAGCTAGAGCAATTAGGCAAGAGAAAGAAAGAAAATCCATCAAAATTGGAAAGAAAGACATTAAATTTTCTGTATACAGATGATCTTATATGTAGAAAACCCTAAAGACCACAAAAAAAGTTTTAGAACTAGTAAACAAATGCAGTGAAGTTGAGGACACAAAATAAACATATAAAATATCAATAACATTTCAATACACTAACAAACTATCCCAAAAAGAAATTAAGAAAATAACATCGCTTTAATACAGAAAAAAAATACTTTGCAATAAATATTGCCAAGGACGTGAAAGATATGTACACTGAAAACTATAAAAGAGATAAAAGAAATAGAAAAAAGACAAAAATAAATTGAGTGACATCCCGTTTTCATGGATTGGAAGAATTAATCTCTTTAACATGTCCATACTGCCAAAGCTATCTACAGACTGTTCAATCCCTATTAAAATTCCAATGACATTTTTCACAGATTAGCTAAAACAATTCTAAAATGTATATGGAACCATAAAAACACTGAATTAAAGCAAACTTCGGCAAAAAGAACAAAGCCAGATGTTCCAAGATGTCCAAATAAGAACAGTTCTGGTCTGCAGCTCCCAGCATGATTGATACAGAAGACAGGTAATTTTGGCATTTCCAACTGAGGTACATGGTTCATCTCCCTGGGACTGGTTGGACACTGGGTGCAGCCCATGGAGGGTGAGCTGAAGCAGGGTGGGGCGTTGCCTCACCTGGGAAGCGCAAGGGGTCAGTGGATTTCCCTTTCCTACCCAAGGGAAGCCATGACAGACTGTACCTGGGAAAATGGGACACTCCTGCTGAAATACTGAGCTTTTCTCATGGTCTTAGCAACTGGTGGACCAGGAGATTCTCTCCTGTGCCTGACTCGGTGGGTTCCACACCCACAGAACCTTGCTCACTGCTAGCGCAGCAGTCTGAGATCAACCTGCGAGGCTGAAGCCTGCTGGAGGGAGAGGCATCCGCCATTGCTGAGGCTTGAGTAGGTAAACAAACTGTCCGGGAAGCTGGAACTGGGAGGAGCCCACTACAGCTCAGGAAGGCCTACTGCCTCTGTAGACTCCACCTCTGTGGGCAGGGCATAGCTGAACACAAAGCAGCAGAAACTTCTACATACTTAAATGTCCCTGTCTGATGGCACTGAAAAGAGCAGTGCTTCTCCCAGCATGGCATTTGAGCTCTGAGAACAGACAGACTGCTTCCTCAAGTGGGTCCCTGACCCCTGTGTAGCCTAACTGGGAGACACCTCCCAGTAAGGGCCAACAGACACCTCATCGAGGCAGGTACCCCTCTGGGATGAAGCTTCCAGAGGAAGGATGAGGCAGCAATATTTGCTGTTCTTCAATATTTGCTGTTCTGCAGCCTCTCCTGGTGATACCCAGGCAAACAGAGTCTGGAGTGGAACTCCAGCAAACTCCAACATACCTGCAGCTGAGGGACCTGACTTTTAGAAGGAAATCTAACAAACAGAAAGGAATAACATCAACATCAACAAAAAGGACATCCACACCAAAACCCCATCTGTAGGTCACCAACATCAAAGACCAAAGGTAGATAAAACCACAAAGATGGGGAGAAACCACAGTAGAAAAACTGAAAATTCTAAAAAACATAGCGCCTCTTCCCTGCCAAAGTATCACAGCTCTTCTTCAGCAATGGAACAAAGCTGGACGGAGAATGACTTTAACGAGTTGACAGAAGTAGGCTTCAGAAGGTAGGTAATAACAAACTTCTCCGAGCTAAAGGAACATGTTCTAACCCATCACAAGGAAGCTAAAACCTTGATAAAAGGTTTGCTGAATGGACAACTAGAATAAGCGGTGTAGAGAAGACCTTAAATGACCTGAGGGAGCTGATAACCATGGCACAAGAACTTCATGATGCATGCACAAGCTTCAATAGCCGACTTGATCAAGTGGAAGAAAGGATATAAGTGATTGAAGATCAAATGAATGAAATAAAGCGAGGAGACAAGTTTAGAGAAAAAAAAAATTTTTTTAAATGAACAAAGCCTCCAAGAAATATGGGACTAGGCGAAAAGACCAAATCTATGTTTGATTGGTATTCCTGAAAGTGACAGGGACAACGGAATCAAATTGGAAAACTCTCTTCAGAGTATTATCCAGGAGAACTTCCCCAACCTAGCAAGGCAGGAAAACATTCAAATTCAGGAAATACAGAGAAGACGCAAAGATACTCCTCAAGAAGGGCAACCCCAAGACACATAATTGTCATATTCACCAAGGTTGAAATGAAGGAAACAATTTTAAGGGCAGCCAGCGAGAAAGGTTGGGTTATCCATAAAGGGAAGCCCATTAGACTAACAGCGGATCTCTTGGCAGAAACCTCACAAGCCAGAAGAGAGTGGGGGTCAATATTCAACATTTTTAAGAAAAGAATTTTCAACCCAGAATTTCATATCCAACCAAACTAAGCTTCATAAGTGAAGGAGAAATAAAATCCTTTACAGACAATCAAATGCTGAGAGATTTTGTCACCACCAGGCATACCTTACAAGAGCTCCTGAAGGAAGCACTAAACATGGAAAGGAACAAATGGTACGAGCCACTACAAAAATATGCCAAATTGTAAAGACCATCAATGCTAGGAAGAAACTGCATCAACTAACGGGCAAAATAACCAGCTAACATCACAATGACAGAATCAAATCCACACATAACAATATTAACCTTAAATGTAAAAGGACTAAAAGCCCCAATTAAAAGACACAGATTGGTAAATTGGATAAAGAGCCAAGTTCCATCACGAGACACATCTTACATGCAGAGACACACAGGTTCAAAATAAAGGGACGGAGGGAGATCTACCAAGCAAATGGAAAGAAAAAAACAGGGGTTGCAATCCTAGTCTCTGATAAAACTGACTTTAAACCAACAAAGATCAAAAGAGACAAAGAAGGCCAATACATGGTAAAGAGATCTATTAAACAAGAAGAGCTAACCATCCTAAATATATATGCACCCAATACAGGAGCACCCAGATTCATAAAGCAAGTCCTTAGAGACCTACAAAGAGACTTAGATTCCCATACAATAATAATGGGAGACTTTAACACACCACTGTCAATATTAGACAGATCAATGAGGCAGAAGGTTAACAAGGATATCCAGGACTTGAACTGAGCTCTGCACCAAGCAGACCTAATAGACCTCTACAGAACTCTCCACCCCAAATCAACAGAATATACATTCTTCTCAGCACATCACACTCATTCTAAAATTGATCACATAGTTGGAAGTAAAGCACTCCTCAGCAAATGTAAAAGAACAGAAATCATAACAAACTGTCTCTAAAACCACAGTGCAATCAAATTAGAACTCAGGATTAAGAAACTCATTCAAAACCGCACAACTACATGGAAACTGAACAACCTGCTCCTGAGTGACTACTGGGTAAATAATGAAATAAAGGCAGAAATAAAGATGTTCCTTGAAACCAATGAGAAAAAAGACACAACATACCAGAATCTCTGGGAAACAATTAAAGCAGTGTGTAGAGGGAAATTTATAGCACTAAATGCCCACAAGAGAAAGCAGGAAAGATCTGAAATCAACATCCTAACATCACAATTAAAAGAACTGGAGAAGCAAGAGCAAACACATTCAAAAGCTAGCAGAAGGCAAGGAATAACTAAGATCAGAGCACAACTGAAAGAGTTAGAGACACGAAAAACTCTTCAAAAAATTAATGAATCCAGGAGCTGGTTGTTTGAAAAGATCAACAAAACTGAGAGGCCACTAGCAAGACTAATAAAAAGAGAGAAGAATCAAATAGACACAATAAAAAAATGATAAAGGGGATATCACCACCGATCCCACAGAAATACAAATTACCAACAGAAAATACTATAAACATCTCTACGCAAATAAACTAGAAAATCTAGAGGAAATGGATAAATTCCTGGAAACATACACCCTCCCAAAGCTAAACCAGGAAGGTGGTGAATCTCTGAATAGACCTAAAACAGGCTCTGAAATTGAGGCAATAATTAATAGCCTACCAAACCAAAAAAAGCCCAGGACCAGATGGATTCACTGCCAAATTCTACCAGAGGTACAAAGAGGAGCTGGTACCATTCCTTCTGAAACTATTCCAATCAATAGAAAAAGAGGGAATCCTTCCTCACTCATTTTATGAGGCCAGCATCATCCTGACACCAAAGCCTGGCAGAGATACAACAAAAAGAGAGAATTTTAGACTAATATCCCTGATGAACATCGATGCAAAAAAATCCTCAATTAAATACTGGCAAACCGAATCCAGCAGCACATCAAAAAGCTTATCCACCACAATCAGGTTGGCTTCATGCCTGGGATGCAAGACTGGTTCAACATACACAAATCAATAAACGTAATCCATCACATAAATAGAACCAATGACAAAAACTGCATGATTACCTCAATAGATGCAGAAAGGCCTTCGACAAAATTCAAGAGCCCTTCATGCTAAAAACTCTCAATAAACTAGGTATTGATGGAACGTATCTCAAAATAAGAGCTATTTATGACAAACTCACAGCCAGTATCATAATGAATGGGCAAAAGCTGGAAACATTCCCTTTGAAAACTGGCACAAGACAAGGTTGTCCTCTCTCACCACTCCTATTCAACATAGTGTTGGAAGTTCTGACCAGGGCAGTCAGGCAAGAGAAAGAAAGGGTATTCAATTAGAAAAAGAGGAAGTCAAATTGTCCCTGTTTGCAGATGACATGATTGTATATTTAGAAAACCCCATCATCAGCCCAAAATCTCCTTAAGCTGATAAGTAACTTCAGCAAAGTCTCAGGATACAAAATCAATGTGCAATAATCAGAAGCATTCCTATACCTCAATAACAGACAAACAGAGAGCCAAGTCATGAGTGAACTCCCATTCACAATTGCCACAAAGAGAATAAAATACCTAGGAATCCAACTTACAAGGGATGTCAAAGGACCTCTTCAAGGAGAACTACAAACCACTGCTCAAGGAAATAAAAGAGGATACAAACAAATGGAAGAACATTCCATGCTCATGGATAGGAAGAGTCAATATTGTGAAAATGGTCATACTGCCCAAGGTAATTTATAGATTCAATGCCATCCCCATCAAGCTACCAATGACTTTCTTCACAGAATTGTAAATATCTACTTTAAAGTTCATATGGAATCAAAGAAGACCCCGCATTGCCAAGACAATCCTAAGCAAAAAGAACAAAGCTGGAGGCATCACGCTACCTGATTTCAAACTATACTACAAGGTTACAGTAACTGAAACAGATATATAGACCAATGGAACAGAACAGAGGCTTCAAAAATAACACATCTACAACCATCTGATCTTTCACAAACCTGACAAAAACAAGAAATGGGGAAAAGAGTCCCTATTTAATAAATGGTGCTGGGAAAACTGGCTAGCCATACGTAAAAAGCTGAAACTGGATCCCTTCCTTACATCTTATACAAAAATTAATTCAACGTGGATTAAAGACTTAAATGTTAGACCTAAAACCATAAAAACCCTAGAAGAAAACCTAGGCAATACCATGCAGGACATAGGCATGGGCAAGGACTTAATGACTAAAACACCAAAAGCAATGGCAACAAAAGCCAAATGGGTTCTAATTAAACTAAAGAGCTTCTGCATGGCAAAAGAAACTACCATCAGTGTGAATAGGCAACTTACAGAATGGTAGAAAATTTTTCCAATCTACCCATCTGACAAAGGGCTAATATCCAGAATCTACAAAGAACTTAAGCACATTTACAAGAAACAAACAATCCCATCAAAAAGTGGGCAAAGGATATAAACAGACACTTCTCAAAAGAAGACATTTATGCAGCCAGCAGACACATGAAAAAACACTCATCATCACTGGTCATCAGAGAAATGGAAATCAAAACCACAATGAGATACCATCTCATGCCAGTTAGAATGGCAATCATTAAAAAGTCAGGAAACAACAGATGCTGGAGAGGATGTGGAGAAATAGGAACGCTTTTACACTGTTGGTTGGGTGTAAATTAGTTCAACCACTGTGGAACACAGTGTGGCAATTCCTCAAGGATCTAGAACTAGAAACACTATTTGACCCAGCGATTCCATTACTGGGTATATGCCCAAAGGATTATTAATCATGCTACTATAAAAACACATGCACATGTATGTTTATTGCGGCACTATTCAAAATAGTGAAGACTTGTAACCAACCCAAATGTCCATCAATGATAGACTGGATTAAGAAAATGTGGCACATATACACCATGGAACACCATGCAGCCATAAACAAGGATGAGTTCATGTCCTTTGCAGGGACATGGTTGAAGCTGGAAACCATCATTCTCAGGAAACTATCATGAGTACAGAAAACCAAACACAGCATGTTCTCACTCATAGGTGAGAATTGAACAATGAGAACACTGGGACCCATGGTGGGGAACATCACACATTGGGGCTTGTCGGGGGGTGGGGGGCTGAGGGAGGGTAGCATTAGGAGAAATACCTAATGTAAATGATGAGTTGATGGGCGCAGCAAACCAACATGGCTCATGTATACCTATGTGTCAAACCTGCACGTTGGGCACATGTTCCCTAGAACTTAAATTTAAAAAAATAGAACAAAGCTAAAGGCATTATGCTACTTGTCTTTGAAATATACTTCAAAGCTATATTAATAAAAACATTATGGTACTAGGATAAAAACAAATACATAGACCAAGGAACAGAATGGAGAGCCCAAAAATAAGTTTACACAGTTTTAGTAAATTGATGTTCAACAAAGATGCAAGTATATATATAGTAATAAATAGTGGTTGGGACAACTGGATATCCACATTCAGAATAATGAAACTAGATCCTTATTGCACACTACATACAAAAGTCATCTCAAAATGGAGTAAAGACTCAAAATGTTAAAGCCTAAAATTGTAAAACTACTAGAAGAAAACATAGGAAAAAATCTTTCAGTAATTGGCTTGGGTAATAATTTTTTTGGATATGACCCCAAAAGTGCAGGCAACAAAAGTATAAACAGACAAATAAGATTACATTAAATCAAAAGGCTCTGAACACCCAAGGAAATAATCAGAGAAAAATTCATGGATTGGGACAAAATATGTGCAAACCATACATCTGATAAGGGGTTAATATCCAAAATAGATAAGGAACTCAACTCAATAGTAAGAAAATAAATAACTCCCTGAAAAGGCCACGGACCAAAATAGACATTTCTCAAGACAAGACATACAAATGACTATCAGGTACAGAGAAAAAAAAATGGTACTTTTCAACTAATCATCAGAGAAACTCAAAACTACAATGAGATGTCACCTCATAACTGTTAGAATGATTATCATCAAAAGACAAAGGATAATAAGTATTGGCAGGGATTTGGTGAAAAAGAAACTCTTGCACACCGTTGGTAGGAAAATAAATTAATATCATTATCAAAAACAGTATAGCGATTTCTCAAAAAAATAAAAATATAACTATCATATGGTTGAACAATCTCACTACTGGGTATATATCCAAAGGAGGTGAAATCGACGTGCCAAAGAAATATCTGCACTCCCAAGTTCATTGCAGCATTGTTCACAACAGCCAAGATATGGAATCAACCTAAGAGTTCATCAACAAATGAATGGATAAAGAAAATGTGGTACATACGCATAATGGAATACCATTTCACCATAAAAAATAAAAGAGAATCCTGTCATTTGTGAAAATGGATGAACCTGAAGGACATTATGTTAAGTGAAATAAACCAGGCACAGAAAGATAAATGCTATATGACCTCACTTACATGTAGTATCTAAGAAATAACTGAACTAATAGGAGCAGAGGGTAGAATAGTAGTTACTAGGGGGTTGAGGGGGTACCTACAGAGGGGAAGGGCTTTGTGAAATGTTGGTCAAAAGATGCAAAGTTTCAGTTTGACAAGAGGAACAAGTTCAAGGAATCTATTTTAGAATATGGTGACTATAATTATAAACAACATTTTGTGTATTTCAAAATTGCTTAGAGTCTATTTTAAGTGTTCTCACAACAAAAATGGTAAGTGAGGTAATATGTTAATTAGCTTGTTCTAGTCATTCCATGATGTATACATATTTCAAAACCTTGTGTTTTATACCACAAATATACATATTTTTATTTGTCAATTAAAATAAATTTTAGAAAGAAGACAACACTAACTGTTCTAGTTAAAGAAATAGAAGTCATTTTTCATTGTTCTCTTTCCTTCACCTTGTTCTTCTGTTGCCAATTGATAAACAAATTGGTTCTGTGCTATTTTCAAAACTCATCATGATGTCACCCTCTTTTCTTCATTTTCATTGCCATCACCCTAGCCTAAGTGATAATCACCTCTCTTGCCTGGCCTCCCAGCACTGTTGACCATGACTGTCTCTAATGTTTTCTTTATATAGCAGCCAGAATATTCAAAAACCTAAATCAGATCATGGCATAATCCTGCTTAAAACCCTTCAGTGATCACTTCTTGGCCTTTTGGCTAAGATCCAGTGTAAAACCCTTAATTGATATTCTGTTTATCTTAGAATAATTCAAAGTTCCTTATCCCAGCCTTCACAACCACAAATCATTCAATGCCTGTCTATTCCTCTCAACTTACATAATAATTCTTCTGAGTCATACTGCTCAGCCCATGCTAGCCTGCTTTTACATTTGTAAAACACCTGAAGTCTTTTCTTTCCTTGGAGTTTCCAGCATGTGCTCCTGCCTGTAATGCTTTTTCTCTGCCTTTGTACTTAGTGAACTAAGTCTCCTTCATCCATCACTCTTTCAATTCACTTTAAATTATGTGGCCTTGACAAATTATGCTCTCACTTTACTCTTTGTGTTTCCTTCTTAGCATGATCATAGTTTTCAAATCACTCATTTAAAAACTTTCTTGCTTACATAAGAACTATTTGTTAATTCCAAATACACTTTATAAGTTCTTACTATGATTCTGATAATTTTCTAGGCAATAGAATACAGCAATTATCAATGTCCTGACCTCATGGAGATATTTCATTTATGCTTTCAGTCAACCATTACCAAACTGTAACAAGAAAAATCTAGTTTTATTTAGTTCCAAATAAAAGCAAACATCAGGCCCCAAATCTGGCAGGAAATAGTCCATCTTGCTTATATTGTCAAGATTCTTTAATAAATGTCTGCAATGCAAACTCTTAGCAATAATCAAAGGGGCTCTGATGGGGAAAGAATCATCAAAGTATAGAGACTGAACTTTTGTTGGCATGTTTACATGTTCTATTCTTTTAACATATAAGATAGTGGTGACATTTACTTGTTTTCTTTAGTCATTCATCCTCTAGATTCACGTAGGTGTCTCCATCTGGAGCTTTATTTGAAATCTTCTCTGAATGCCAGCCAGAATTTGTAGAACACTGTGAATCTTTCTTTATAGTAAGCTCATAGAGAATGGTGCTAGGGTGGGAAGGAATAGCTACCCAGGATCCATGTATATAGAACTTAGACTCACAGAGAGAAAACCAGAAACGAATAAGAGTGGACATGCCATGATCTGAGCATAACCTAGGGCAACATGTGAGACAAAAACCTTGCTCAAACAGGTGGGAAGACACGTTTTCTTATTTTTTTGAGACTATTCACCACCAATGACCTATTTATAGAGTTGATCTATATAAACAATTCTACTCCCTTCCTCCCAAAATTATACTTTGGCACATTAAACCTTAGAATCTTAGAATCATTGCACCATAGAGCATCATAGATATTATAGGAGATATTCAAAAGTCAAAAGCATGAATCTACTATACAATGTCCCTGCCAAACTGTCTTCTGGATCAGGTTTATATACCTATAGTGCCAAAATACTCATTGCATTTTCACCTAAGGGTGCCTCAGGCTGTTAAAAGAGCTGTTACTTAAGCTATTCATGTGTCTCTAATATACAACTTTCTAGATACTAATTTTCATTAATCCAAAAGCAAAATGGCTCAAGCCTTCATCTTTTATGCTTAGAAATTTGCAGTTTTCCTCCAATATTCTAGGGAGAACTTTGTGGATGTACTAATCAATCTCCTGGACAAGTCTCATTCTGGATTCCTACTCACATTAAGTGCACCATCTAATCTTTTCAATCTTATTACAGAGGCTGCTATCTACCTTGACACAATGCTGTAACCCAAGTGTGGATAGCCTTGCCCACATTTCATTTTCTAAAATACCAACTATGAAAGCTGCTTATGAAACTTTTTACTGCAAGTTGACAGGGTCACAGAAGGAGAGCAACTAGATATGACATTTACAAAGACCCTTAGTCATATGCTGTACAGGGATTTAATTTCTGATCGACCTTTCTTCTCCTTAGTCTGTGGTCTATCACTATCTCTCACCCACTCTCTCAGATACTTGTCTCCCATTCTCTTCCTTCCAACCTAAAATGTCCAGAGCTCAATTGGCAAACAGACAATTCTTTCTTACTTTATTATGGAGAACAATTCACTCTCTATCCAGCTCTTCCACCCAAACTAATTTGGAAACCTATATTTGCATAATATGTATTATAGAATTTTTTGTACGCAAAATAATAATTTTCTCACTTAGATTAACTCTGTCTTTGGCTCCTAAAGTAACCAGCTCCAATTAACAAGCTTTAAAGTAACAAAATGTTACTTCCTATATCCTTATATTAACCCGGAATGTGTCCCATTTGTGGTAATATTTATTGGTTTTAGTTCATTCATTTAATGATATTTATTGATTTTCTACTATGTTCCAGGCACCATGCTAGACATTGAGGGATATGAAGACCTAATCCCTGCCTTCAATGAACAAAGACATAGAGATAAATACAAAGGCATTTAAAATATGTTATAATAATTGGTACTCTGGGGATATAAGCAGTTTATGGGAGACATGTGAAAACACAACCTAGACATGGAGGGTTCAGTGGAATGAGCTGTGTTCTTCAAAGATATATCCAAGTCCTAACCCCTGGTGTACCTGTGAATGTGCCTTTATTAAGGATCTCGAGATAAGATCATCCTGGATTTAGAGTGGGCCCTAAATCCAATGACTAGCATCCTTATAAAATAAGATATGGCACAAAGACAAGGAAGGCGGCCAGGTGAAAATGAAGGCAGAATTTGGAGTTAGGCTGCCACAAGCCAAGAAATGCCAGAAGCTACCAGAAGAAAAAACAAAACAAAACAAAAAAGGAAGCATTCTCCCCTAGAGCCTTTAAAGGGAACATGGTGCTTTTAACACCTTCATTTCAAACTTCTGCCCTCTAGACTGTGAGATAATAAACTTTCCACTGTTTTAAGCTACTACATTTATTGTAATTTGTTGCAGAAGCCCTAGGAAACTAATATACAGGATCACCTAATATTTTCTCAAGGACATGATGTCTAAACTAAGAAAATTAAAGTGAGCAGGTTAGTAAAGGGATAACAGGGATTGAAGAGTGTCCTGACTCAGAGAACAGCACTATGAGGATGTAATATATGTAATACGAGGATAACAAATGATGATGGCTGCTGTTTTTCTATTTCTTATGAGAGCACAAATGGCCACGAAGATAACTTCACAGCTGTGACAAAAGGAACCATATACCCCCCACCCTTTCAGTTCAGAAGAATGCCAGTGGTTCCAACCCTCCCAACACAGAGTTTACTAATAGAGGATATATTAGTTCATTTTCACCCTGTTGATAAAGACATACCTGAGACTTGGCAATTTACAAAAGAAACAGGTTTAATAGACTTTCAGTTCCCTGTGACTGGGGAGGTCTCACAAACTTTTATGCTGTTTCCCTTTTAAAACTGAATGATTTTAACAGCACCCAAGTCACCCTCTTGAATACTTAGTAGCTTAGAAATTTCTCCTGCCAAATACCCTAAATGATATCTCTCAAGTTCAAAGTTCCACAAATCTCTAGGGCAAGAGCAAAATGCTATCAGTCTCTTTGTTAAAACATAACAAGAGTCACCTTTGCTGTATTTCCCAACAAGTTCCTCATCTCCATTTGAGACTGCCTCAGTCTGGATTCTGTTGTCCATATCATTATCAGCATTTTGGTCAAAGCCATTCAACAAGTGTCTAGGAAGTTCCAAACTTTCCCACATTTCCTGTCTTCTTCTGAACCCTCCGAACTGTTCCAACCTCTGCCTATTACACAGTTCAAATGTCACTTCCACATTTTTGGGTATCTTTTCAGCAGCGCCCCACTCTACTGGTACCAATTTACTGTATTAGTCCACTTTCACATTCCTGATAAAGACATACTTGAGACTGGGCAATTTACAAAAGAAAGAGGTTTAGTGAACTTACAGTTCCACTGGCTGGGGAGGCCTCACAATCATGGTGGAAGGTTAAAGGCATATCTCACATAGTAGCAGACAAGAGAAGAAAACTTGTGCAAGGAAACTCCCCTTTATAAATCCATCAGATCTCATGAGACTTATTCACTATCACAAGAACAGCATGGGAAAGACCTGCCCCCATGATTCAATTACCTCCCTCCGGGTCCCTCCCACAACATGTGGAAATTCAAGATGAGATTTGGGTGGGGACACAGCCAAACCATATCAGAGGACACTCCAACAAAACTCTCACCATAACCCTCCCAACACCTCATTTCCCTATAAAGACTTGCATTCAACTACAAATAACAGAAAACTCACTGTAACAGCTTACACAATGGAATTTGAGGGTTTTTTCCACCTAACAAGGAGTCCAGAGGTTAATAATAGCTGCTAGAGGCCAGCATCCATGTGTAAACCAAAAATAAAATCCTAAGTCCCCCACTAACTGGACAGACCCCCTTGGGGCCAAGAGTACCCCAGAGAAACCTTAAAAGCTGACTTCCCACCCATGAAGGAGGGAGGTTGGATATACCTCATTATAATCGCTTTCATTTGGAGTTTAGGCACAACCACTGACCAGTATTAATGTTAAAATACAGATCATAAAACTAACAAAATGTACTCTTTGTGGCAAAAAAAGATACCAAATTTGAAACAAGATCTATGGCCATACAAGGCAAGAATCAAGTCATACACCTGCTGACCATCAGTCCTGTTAACAGGTCATACTGTGGCTCTGACACAGCATCCTTATTGGAACATTCCTTTTTGCTAACTCCCAGTTTTTAGACAAAGTTTTGTTCCTTCCACCACTTACAGGTTAAAAAATCTATAAATCCACCTATGACTTACAAGCTCCTGCTCCAAGATACCCTGCATTTTTGGGCCAAACCAGTGTACACCTTCCATATACTGATTTATGTTTTTGCCTATAACTCTGGGCTCTGTAAAATGTGTAAAACAAAACTGTTATCTGACCACCTTGGGCACACTTTATCAGAACTCCTTGAGACTGTATTTCTCCAAGCGGGGTCACTCATATTGACTCAAAAAACCTCTTGGAAATATTTCCCTGAGTTTGGTTTTTTGGTTAACAACGCAAGTCTTGTGGACTTTTCCTCAGGTGTGTTTTAAGGTCTACCTTCACCTCTGAGCATGAGGTTTTCATTTTAGGCAAAAAGAAAAGGGACTGACGAGTGGGAATGGGGCTTTCTTCTAGAAAGTATTTGCTTTTCATTTTGAATTTAAGGATAAAATGTGTATATGGGAGGGTTGGAACCACTGGCATTCTTCTGAACTGAAAGGGTGGGGGGTATATGGTTCCTTTTGTCACAGCTGTGTTATCTCCATGGCTATTTGTGCTCTCATAAGAGACAGAAATATATATGTCCTATACAGAAGCCCTGCCCAATCTTTTAAAAAAGGAATGTTTTATTACCCCAAATTAGGACTATTTTTAATCAGAAGTAAATAAAAAGTTACTTGTCAAACTGAGATATCATTTTATTTCTTGTTGCCCAGCAGGGAAGGAATTCAACAAAGCAAACCTGGCAACAGTTATTGAAAAAAAAAAATAGAATTGTCTTACATTCACAAACCATTAACTTGAAACTTCACCAAAACTTCTATTTGTGCAAAGGCCTAGAGGTAAGAATAATCATGATTTATTCAGAGAAAGAAAGAAAATTTCAGAATGTTTGGAGCAGAGAAAACAAGAGAGAAGGAAAAAAGATGGGATTGAGTGACTAAATGAAGGCAGTTTATAAATAACCCACAATTAAAGTATTGCTCAAAATGTGATGGGGGATGGTATTAAATCAGGATAATGCTATGATCTGATTTGATTTTTGGAACCATCCCTCTGGCTCCAATAGAAACATGTTTGGAATAAATCAATTCAAAATATGGGAGACCAAAAAGGAAGATGTTTTGAGGCTAAAGACAAAAGATGATTGCCTGAACTATGATAATAGCAAAAGATGAAGGTAGGTAAGTAAAAAATAAAAGGAGAGCCATTTTATCAAATAGAAACACAAGGCTTGACAACTGATTACATATAAAAAGTAAATGAGAAAAGGGCAAGTCATGGAAAATTATTGGGTATTTGGCTTTTATAATTAGGTAGAGGGTGGTATTTTCACTGATAAAAAGAACATTAAAGGGGGACATTTATAGGATTTATGTTGTGATATCTAGTAGGTGACCAACAATTTAGATCTGGAGCTCTGGAGAAATATCTTGGCTGAAGATTTGAGATTTGAGATTTGAGAATCATCATGATAGAAATGATATAATTGAATTTGTGAGTAGGAAAAACAATAATCCTCATAGAGAGGCTATGTGATGCAAAAAAATAAAAATTCTATCTAGGCTAGAATCTGGAAAAAAATTCATATACAAGAGATTAGCAGAAAGCAGGGAAATTCAAAAGAAACTGAGAAAAAGCAGAGTAATTTGAGAAAGTTTAAAAAATGTAACAACAATAGGGAAACTATTTCACAAAGTAGGGAATAATCAAGATTGTATTAGGTTGGTACAAAAGCAATCATGGTTTTTGCTGTTACTTTTAATGGCAAAAACCGCAATCACTTTTGCACCAACCTAATAAATTTGCTGCCCAGAGATCAAGTCAGTTGAGAATCAGTTAAAGAAATTATTGGTGACTTTGGCAAGAGCACTTTCAGCAGTGTAGTGTGGGACTGGTCTATCAAAACTGCCATCTTATAATCATTCATATAAAACAACTAACCAATAAGAAGAATATGGGAGACAGACTCAGCCTGTGTGCTTTGGCAACTTTAAGTTCCTTTGGTGCTGTATATGTTGATCAACAAAGTAAATGACACTGAAGATGCTGAGAGTATGGATACTATGCAATAAGAAATTAGCCACAACACGAATGTACCAGAATTTGATTTGACCTTGAAATTTTACAAAATTTGTTTTGGGATTCAGCCTTGCTCTTTGGAAGAACAGTCAAAGACTTACTTATCATCTCTGGAACTCTAAACTTGCTGATGATCAAGGATGAGACACCAAAATTATTATCTAATCACCGTAAAAATATTAGTTGTAAGGATTGCATATCATTCGTAGTATTACTACCTAAACATTCACTTTCAAATATAGACATTTAAAATGTGACGTGGAGTAAAAATTAATATCCTTACATGCTTTATATGTTGCAATTCTGCCCAGAAAATCTTAACAACTTAGGGTCCATTTCACCATCAATATTTACAATGGCAGAGCTCAAAAGAGAATAGCTTGCTCCTCCTTTGATCTGAATTGAAAGTGAGAGTCTACTGTATTAGTATTACAAAGGTTTAGTGTATTGACCTCCACTGAGAAGGCTGGGAAATCATTGTGTTGTACAATAATATCAAATTATACACTTTGACTCTGAGCATTTTTAATGACAAATTTAAAATGTGGAAAATTTAATATTTATTCTTGTTTCCCAGAAGTTCATGCCATGAAGTGATATTCATCTTCAACTTCAACTTAGGCTGAATATTGATTTTTAACCCTTGGCTAGACATTTAGCTGAAATGTGTAATTTGGTGGACCCTATGCAAGTGTTTCATGGGCTTTTTTGGCAGGGTCTGCAATGTAGCCTGGCTTGCACAACGGTAAGTAATCAAAAAGATTCTTGACAAGAAAGTTAATGTGTTTAATTAACATACTAAGCAATCTACAGTAGCCTGAAATGTGTTAATGAAAATCATCTGGGGAAGAATAAAAGGAAGCCCAGATAAAGTCCATATGCCTAGTTGATGTGCTAGTTAATTCTACTCAAGGAAGGGCTTCTGTGAAGATTAGTGTGGCAAGAAACAAATTCCCTCTGAATTCATGACATGATGCATGCCAAAATAAAGATTTTAGGATTGTAAAAATGCCTTATGGTGTGGTTATAAGGTACATGAGAGAGAGCAAAGATAACTAACAACACAAGATGGAGAGAGGATAAATAAATCAGAGCCCTAGGAGGGATTGGCCTTGGGTAAGAGAGAGGTCACTTCGTCTCTGGTAACTGATATGAAAGAGATAGGGTATCCTTGGCTTTGATCTTTCTTCTGTTTTGCTTCCCTTTGAGGATTGAATAAATTTGAAGCTGAGCTTTAGTCTTTTTTGAGTTTGTTTCCAGTTTACCCACACAACTCTGATGTAGCCTTGAAAGATTCTAATTCCTGTTCTTCTAGTCCCATGATTAACCAATATCTCTGCTCAGCTCCTCAGCCTCTCTGCTGCTTTCAAATTTACAAATGCCCTGAAAGAAAAGTGATGCCTAACGTCACGCTCTCTGCCCTTCCTTTCTCCCTGGGATCTTCAGTTCACAAATCTTGGCAGCCTCAGCAAGATCTCAGATATCTTCAACTGATTTGTTGTTTTCTTTTTTTTTCCCCTTTGTTCAGCTATTTTGGTTGTTCTCAGAGAGAGGTTTGATCCAATACAGCTAGTTGGTTAGCTGTCTAACTGTATTTTTTTAATTTTTTTCTATATTATGTATTCTCTTCACACACCTCTTTGTCTTTCATATCTAAAGATTTTAATCCGTGATCATGTACACTTTAAAAAACAACCCACAAAACTCCCATGAGAGATTCTAAACATAGGGAGATTATCTCCCTACATTTTTTTCCTTTCATCCTCATCCACTGATAGTCTCTGGTTCAGACACTCTTTTCAGGAAGCAAACTGGGACCAGGACTTTGGCAAGGACTGAGTAAATAACTTCCCCAATCACTATAGCCTTCTCTTTAGACTCTACAGGTTCATCTGTGAATCACAGCTGCCACCTGAGAGTAATTATTAAAGTCGGGATTTAAAACAGTCTGTAAAATGTAGGAGAATTATTTCACTACATAATTTGTTCTGTTTCCAAAAAATTCCAAAGAGAAGTTTATAATTTCCCTGTATAACTTATACATTTACTTATTAAACTCAAGTTTTTTCTAGGAGGCAAAATAGAAATTCTTGTATTTGTATAAAACACATGCCTAGTATTACCAAGTCTGAAAGCACCTGGTGTCTTACTGGTGGTGACTTGCAATGCAATCTGTGTATTGTTCTGTAAGGAGGAACAGTCTCAGTTCACCCTATAGGAGGCAGAGCGAGGTGGTTCATGCCTGTAATCCCAGTACTTTGGGAGGCCGAGGTGGGTAAATCACCTGAGCTCAGGAGTTTAAGATCAGCCTGGCCAACATGGCAAAGCCCCATCTCTACTAAAAACTACAAAAATTAGCCAGACGTGGTGGCCCATGCCTGTAATCCCAGCTACTCAGGAGGCTGAGGCTGGGGAATCACTTGAACCCAGGAGGAGGAGATTGCAGTGAGCTGAGATTGCAACACTGCACTCCAGCCTAGGCAACAGAGCGAGACTCCGTCTCAAAAAAAAAAAAAAAAAAAAAAAGTTTACTGTATAGGAAAACAAGGCTTTCATCTAAAAGATAATTGTAATTTCTAGCTTTCCAAAGTTTTCTCTGAACAAACATTTTTTAAAAAGAATTATTGGAGAATTGAGAAATCAAATACTCATACTTTTGAGAAAATCCCTTTTAACTTTACCAAAAATACTTTTATTCTCCTGAATTCTATACCTGGAAATGTCTTGTCTTAAAACAAGAAGCTAAGGACAAAGTAAAGTAATCATTCCTTTAAAGAACTGTGCTTTTCAGGGCAGGGTAGGGGTGGGGTCAGTTCAGCACATATTTTATGATTAGTGTGTAAAATACCACCTGCTAAAATGAATGCTCAGAAGAAAGACAATCTGCATAAACACTTCTGTGGAGGTTTAAATTAGCCCTTTACAGCACTCAGGGAAGTGAGCCTCCTTTTTTAAGGGAAAAAAACCCATATACACACACACACACACACACACAAACATGTCACATTGACTTGAATTTTATGGTATGATATAGACATTTTTCAAGTCACAGCCTGAAATATACCGCATCCATGAAAAATATCTGTGAAACTCACTTTCAAAATAATTTTCCTTTTTTCATGAAACTGCATATTTCAAAGAAAATCTAGAAAAGGGTATGACTATAACTAGACCATCTACCACTGGAAAACGTTCTTACTTTTAATATATGTAGAAAATCTCTATTTCCAAAATGCAAATAAAAACTACAATGAGATATCATCTCACCCAAGTTAAATGGCTTTAAGCCAAAAGACAGACAATAACAAATGTCAAGGATGTGGAGGAAAGGAAACCCTTGTACACTGCTGATGGGGTTGTAAATTAGTACAATCACTATGGAGAACAGTTTGGAGGTTCCTCAAAAAACTAAAAATAGAGTTACCATATGATCCAGCAATCCCACCCCTAGTTATATATCCAAAAGAAAGAAAATCAGTGTATCTAAGAGATATCTACACTTCCCCATTTATTGCCGCACTATTCAAAATAGTCAAGAACTGGGAGCAACCTAAGTGTCTATCAACAGATAAATGGATAAAGAAAATGTGGTAAATATACACAAGGGAGTACTATTCAGCCATAAAAAAGAATGAGATCGTGTCACCTGCAACAACACAGATGGAACTAGAGGTTATTATGTTAAGTAAAATAAGTCAGACACAGAAAGACAAACTTCATATGTCCTTACTTATTTGTGGGAGTTAAAAATCAAAACAATTGAACTCATGTACATAGACAGTAGAAGGATGGTTACCAGAGTCTGGGAAGCAGGGGTGGGGGAGGGTGTGTGGAAAATGGGATTGGAAAATGGGATTAGTTAATGGATACCAGAAAATAAAATAAGACTTAGTATTTGCTGACACAACAGTCAGATCATATTCAGAATTTAATTATACACTTTCAAATAACTAAGAGTTTAACTGGATTGTTTGTAACACAAAGGATAAATGCTTGAGTGATGGATACCACATTTACCCTAATGTGATAATTACATATTGCATGTCTGTATCAAAATATCTCACATAATCCACAAATATATCTACCTACTATATACCCACAAAAATTAAAAGTTAAAAATTAATTTTAAAAAGAACCAAAAATAAAATACCTATTTCTAAATTTTATATAATAAATATTATTTTATAGTTATAATGAGAAAACCTACATGAAAGCCTTTAAATGCTTTACTCTCTTCCCCTTGGCTACTTGAGAACAATTCCTTTTGGGTCTGAGTGAGCTTGGCAAGCTTGGCCGAGAGACGTATTTATCACGGAGTTATCATTTGAAGCTGCTCCACCATGTCCTGCTTAGCAGTGACAGGACATCCACTGTGAGTAAATTGCTTGTCAAAAACTTAAACATATGTGATAACCTCACACATCAGCAGGGTTACTCTTCCCCATCTTCCAAAGTCTAAATGGACTTGGGCTGTAGCCTAGTGGACTCTACGAACAAGAGAAAGAAGTCCAAGAAGTTAGTTCTGTGCTTTGTCACCATTGTAGGCAACATTTGATTCTAAAATGGTCCACATGCGTATTATCCATAGTGTGATTAACATGGAGCCACTCTGTACATAAGAGTCAACAGGAT
Organism: Theropithecus gelada; assembly: GCF_003255815.1. NCBI lineage: Eukaryota > Metazoa > Chordata > Mammalia > Primates > Cercopithecidae > Theropithecus > Theropithecus gelada. Next base: position 121,524,992 of record NC_037676.1, read on the forward strand.
GATCCAACATCTAGGGTGTCAGGCAAACATATCTTCAATAGCTTGTCATTCATATTTGCCATCCTTTTGTAGTATACCAAAGTCTCTCCTGGAAGACATTCAATGACACAGGTTCTGTATTAAGTGCTACACATGTATTATCTCATTTCTCTTCACAAAACCCAGTGAAATCAGAATTCAATGACACAGGGTTCTGTATTAAGTGCTATCTTATCTCATTTCTCTTCATAAAACCCAGTGAAATCAGGTGCTGTATTGGTCCGTTCTCACACTGCTACAAATATACTACCTGAGACTGGGTAATTTATAAACAAAAAGGCTTAATTGACTCACAGTTCTGCATGGCTGGGGAGGCCTCAGGAAACATAATCATGGCAGAAGGTGAAGGGAAAGCAGGCACCTTCTTCACAAGGCAGCAGGAAAAAGAGAGACAGTGCAGGAGAAACGGCCACTTTTAAAACCAACAGATCTTGTGAGAATTCCGTCACTATCATGAGAACAGCATGGGGGAAAACAGCCCCGTGATCCAATCACCTCCCACTAGGTCCCTCAACACATGGGGATTCCAATTCAAGATGAGATTTGAGTGGGAACACAGCAACGACTATATCAGGTGTTTACTATTACTGCTATTTGTAGCGAGGGAATTGAGAATTAGAGAGGTTAAATAACTTTACCAAGAACACAGGGTTAGTGAATGACAAGCTGAAATTCCAGCCACGTTGCTATATTGCCTCCTCCTGTGGCCCCTAGGAAATTTCAGGGCAAGTATTAAGTGTGTGAGCTACTGAATAACTTTGGCAAGTCACTTAACCTCTCTGAGTTTCCTTAGTTGTTTTGAAAAAGAAAGGTGGGAAAAACACTTTACTTTCTACTTTCACATACACAACTCACCACTCAACACAGAATATTCATCTTTGGTCACCAAGATATAAGGGAACTTCTTTCATACCAACTGGTACTCTAGAGAACATCAGCTGGGTATCCTATAATTCAATTCAATTCTGACACTATCTACTTATATGTAGATACTGTCAGATCTCAAAAGTTAAGGGCTCAAATCCCATAAGCCTGGTCCCTACTTCACATGCCAATAATAAGCCTCAGATTGTAACCTGTGCTTCTGATCCATCACTCCACCTAGGGTTTGATTAATTTGCTACAGTGGCCCACAGAACTCAGAAAAACGCTTACTTTTGTTTACCCACTTTTTATAAAGGATATTACAAAGTGTATTAGTCCGTTTTCACACTGCTATAAACAACTGCCTGAGACTGTGTAATTTATAAAGGAAAGTAGTTTAATTGACTTACAGCTCAGCAAGGCTGGGGAGGCCTCAGGAAACTTACAATCACGGTAGACGGTGAAGGGGAACCAAGCTACTCCCCCCGCCAGAAGGCAGCAGGAAGGGGACGCACCAAGCAAAGAGGGGAAGAGCCCCTTATAAAACCATTAGATCTCGTGAGAACTCACTCACTCTCACGAGAACAGCATGGGGGAAATCACCCCCATGATTCAATTACCTCCACCTGGTCTCTCGCTAGACATATAGGGGTCATGGGGATTACAGTTCAAGATGAAATTTGGGTGGAGACACAAAGACTAACTGTATTACAAAGATTAACAGATGCACAGCCAGATGGAATAGCTGCACAGGGCAATGTATGTAGGAAAGGTTGTGGAGCTTCCATGTCTGCTCTGAGGTGCACCCAGGTGCCTCCACTTGTTCATCAGTCCAGAAGCTCTATCCTTCTGCAGTTTTACAGAGGCTTCATTAAGTAAGCATGATGGATAACATCACTGGCCATTGGTGATCAGCTCAACCTCAGTCTCTCTCCTCCGGAGGTTGCGTGCTGGGGGCTGAAAGTCCCAAAACTATAATCATGCCTTTGTCTTTCTGGTGACCAGCCCCCATCCTGAAGCTATCTAGGGGTCCTAGCCACTAGTCAGCTATAAAAGCATATAAAAGACACTCTTATCACTCCAGAGATCCCAAGAGTTTTAGGAGCTGTGTGCCAGGAAGCAGGGACAGAGACTAAATATGTATTTCTTATAATACAAGTACCACAATATCACAGTTGTGAAATTGGCATCGTAACAATACTTATTTCAAAGTCATTGTGTTTATTAAAATGAGATAGTACACATAGAATTTATAACATAGTCTAGCACCAAGAGAGCGCTAAATAAATGTTAGCTATTATTATCTGCTGTGAACACTAATACACAAACCCTTTCTTACTACCTACTATATAAAAACTCGAAGAAAACACATTTTAAAGATTACAGACATCTTTGCTGTTTTGTCGTGTTAAATTAAATTTGGCATGAGGATGTCTCTGTACTTTGAGTCCTCATGTAATGAACTGCAACCTAACTTAGTGCATAAATTAACCAAAAGCCTAATTTATACTTTTAAGTATAAAAGTATACTTTTTAAACAAATAGCTGAGTCTCAGCCTATCACAGCAGCCAAGCTTCTGTCAGTTACAGGCAGTCAATTAATTAGGCCATATTCAAATGAGACAAACGCCAAGATGTCACCAGTCAAACTGTCTCTGCATCTCATTGGTAATTTCTGGTTGTGAAGCTTGCTTGGCTCACAAATAGTTATTTGCTTAATTAAACTGTTAAACTTAATTTTGCTAAAGTTTGAATTTTAACAACAATAATACACTCAGGGCCAAACTATCAGAAATCCTATGCAAAACCTTGAGCACAGCTAACTGGACTTCTGCTTAGTCTACATTTCTCTATCCAGTCATCTGAGAACATGTAAAGCTTCATTACATTCTTCATCAAACGTCTAGACATACTGGGTCAAAGTCATTCATTTTCATGAAATGCCTATCAGTCTAGAAAACTCATTTTTTAAAAAAAGGGGAAAAGAAAAAGACACAATACGTTGTTCCACCCAATAATAGGTGGAATACACAATAGGCTTCACTAACCCATTAAGTTTGAAAGCAAATTTCTATCTTTGCTTAGAAATCTGTTCCCCAGCCGGGGCGGCGGCTCACACCTGTAATCCTAACACTTCGGGAGGCCGCAGCAGATGGATCACGAGCTCGGGAGATCGAGACCATCCCGGCTAACACGCTGAATCCCCGTCTCTACTAAAAATACAAAAATTAGCCGGGCGCCTGTAGTCCCAGCTGCTGGGGAGGCTGAGGCAGGACAATCGCTTGAACCCGGGAGTGAGCCGAGATCGCGCCATCGCATTACAGCCTGGGCAACATAGGGAGACTCCATCTGGAAACATGGGGGTGGGCGGGGGAGAGAGAGAGAGAGAAGAAATCTGTTCTCCTTTCCTATGTCATGTGGATAAAATCACCATCACCCAGGCACTCCGACTAGAAATAGGGAAGTTATTTTAAATACATATATAATGAAAAATTTCAAGCATATTTTGAGAGATAATAAAAACAGTGTATCACTTTCCAAATGTGTCAAATATAAATATTTTGCTATATTTGCTTCAGATATTTTTGGTAATGTTTTTCAAAGAAATGCGACACTATAGATAAGGTTCTATGTATAAAACTCCCTGATCTCATTTTCTTCCCTTCCTTCCTAGAGATAATTATCATTCTGAAATGTTGTTTATTTTTCTGTATACTTTGTGAAGTTTGCTCCATATGTCTATAACTATAAATAATACACATTATCGCTCTGCACGTTTATAAGTTATATGAAATAAATCATATCATACCTATCATTTAATAACCACCCTTATATTTTATATTTCTCTAATTTTTAAAGATAGCATTGTGCTAAGTAAAGTAAAATTGAAGTGCTGGAATGTTCTGGTATACTGTAGTATAAGATATCCAGATATTTAGACTGCCTTTGGAATGTTGGACTAGATTTATCAAGTTAAATCTGCTCACTCCACTTCTAATTACATCCCCTGGTGGGTTCAGAGTACTCTCCTTTCACCAGAACTGTGAGAAATACACTCATGGAGGGATGTCTGGCATTCTTGAACAGCTCTATTGTTTGTAGCATAGGAATGACAATGGGAAATGCCACCATCAAACTCTGCTCCCTGAAGTCTATCAGTTTAACCCTGATGCCCTAGTAATTTATTTTTGCTATCTTTTCTGCAATATTGGTCTGTGTGGGACTGGCCTTTTTGTAAAAAAAAAAAAATGAGCTTTTCTCTCCATCTAGCCTTAGAAACACTGTTGTAACTACCTATAAAGTAATCCTTCAAGGATTCCTACATGATACAAAGCATACAAAGCAGCAATTGTCTAATTATCTAAACTTTTTAACTTTTATTTTAGGTTCAGAGCTACATGTGCGGGTTTGTTATATAGGTAAACTTGTGTCATGGGTGTTTGTTACATGTGTTATTTAATCACCCAGGTACTAATCCTAGTACCCAATAGTTTTTGTTTTTGTTTTTTTTTTCTGATCCACTCCCTCCGTTCACTCTCCACTTTCAAGCAGGCCCCAGTGTCTGTTTTTCCCCTTTGTGTCCATGCATTCTCATCATTTAGCTCCCACTTATAAGTGAGAATGTGTGGGATTTGGTTTTCTGTTTCTGCATTATTTTGCTAAGGATAATGGCTTCTAGCTCCATCCACGTTCCTGCAAACGACATGATCTCATTCTTTTTTATGGCTGCATAGTATTCCATGGAGCATATGTGCCACATTTCCTTCATCTGGCCAGCCATTGATGGACATTTAGGTTGATTTCATGTCTTTGCTAATGTGAATAGTGCTGCAATGAACATATATGTCCATGTGTCTCTATGGTACAATGACCCAGTAATGAGATTGCTGGGTGGGATAGCAGTTCTGTTTTGAGCTCTTTGAGGAATCACCACACTGTTTCCCACAATGGTTGAACTAATATACCTTCCCATCAGCACTGTGTAAGCATTCCCCTTTCTCTGAAACCTCCCCAGCATTTGTTATTCTTTGACTTTTTACTAATAGCAATTCTGACTGGTATGAGATAGTATCTCATCGTAGTTTTGATTTGCATGTCTCTAATAATCAGTGATGTTGAGCTTTTCTTCATATACTTATTGGCCATGTGTATGTCTTCTTTTGAAAATTGTCTGTTCATGTCCTTTGCCCACATTTTAATGGAGTTGACTTTTTTCTTATACATTTATTTAAGTTTATTTTAGATCCTGGATACTAGATCTTTGTCAGCTGTATAGTTTACAAATATTTTCTTCCATTCTGTAGATTGTCTGTTTACTCTGTTGATAGATTCTTTTGCTGTGCAGAAGCTCTTAAGTTTAACTAGGTTCCATTTGTCAATTTTCCTTTCTGTTGCAATTGTTTTTGGTGTCTTTGTCATGAAGTCTTCACCAGGTTCTACATCCAGAATGGTATTTCTAGGTTATCGTCCAGGATTGATATAATTTTTGGTTTTAGACTTGAATCTTTAATGCATCTTGAGTTAAATTTTGCATATGGTGTAAGGAAGAGGTTCAGTTTCAATCTTATGCATATGGTATCTTGAGTTAATTTTTGTATATGGTGTAAAGAGGTTCAGTTTCAATCTTATGCATTTGGCTAGCCAGTCATCCCAGAACCATTTATTGAAGGAGTCCTTTCCCCATTGCTTGTTTTTATCAGCTTTGGCAAAGATCAGATGATTTTAGATGTGTGTCATTATTTCTGGCTCTCTATTTTGTTCCATTGGTCTATGTGCCCATTTTGTACAAATGTTATGCTGTTTTGGTTACTGTGGCCCTGTAGTATAGTTTGAAGTCAGGCAGCATGATGTCTTCAGCTTTGTTCTTTTTGCTTAGGATTGCCTTGGCTATTCAGGCTATTTTTTTATTCCATATGAATTTTACAATGTTTTTTCTAGTTCTGTGAAGAATGTCTTTATTAGTTTGATAGGAATAGCATTGAATCTATAAAATGCTTTGGGCAGTATGACCATTTTAACAATATTGATCCTCCCTACACATGAGCATGGGATATTTTTCCATTTGTGTCATGTCTGATTCCTTTGAGCTGTGTTTGTTAATTATCTAAAATTTAATGAGTACAGTGAATGTGTTTATCTGCACTACACAATAAAACTACACAATTTTATACAAATTATATTTTCCTTTTATACATCAATACATATGAACTATAATGTAAATAAATAACGAAATGTAGTAATACGCTTAGGATATAATAAAAGCGAATGCAATTTAACTATTACAAAAACAAAAAGACAATCTAAACTGTTTAGTGTTTATTAAAGGGTTGTTTGAGTGAGGTTTGGTATTAAGAAAAGGAAAATGGAGTTTGGTGGTAAGTGAAGATTAGTTACAGTGAGCTGGAGAAAAAATCGAGTAAAAAAAGTAGCTATCTGAGGTATGCAGTACAGGTTACACTTATTGACACTCAGACGGCCATCTAAAACCATAGAGAAGGCATTGGGATGGAAGTCTCAGTAATCACTTTGAAATATGTTGGTTCCAATTACGTGGTTCCTGAGAGTATGACACCATGCATGTCATCATCTTTTTAAATGTGATGTTTCTCTTCATGTCATGATCATATTCATAAGCAACAGCAATAATTTTGTCTGCATCATCTAAAATTTCTTTTAAAGATTTTGCATCTTATATTCATGACACTTTTTTTTCCACCAGTAGTTCCCTGTATTTCACCAAGAAAGATGGATTCAGCCTTGCTATTACTAGAAACTGCTTCAACCCTAATTAGTATTTACCTTAGATCTCAGCAAACCTGCCAGGGCTTGGCTCTGGCTTTCCTCCCGCCAGACTCCTCCTCATAAGGAATATAGTTCTAGAGATCAAGAGGATGTACCCACCTAGTGTCTAGGCCTCTCATTTAGATCAAAATCAGGTAACTAAGACCCTAGAATTTCCTACCCAAATGGACACAAGCCTGCACATGCCTCTCTCTAGACTGATCCTGCAAGCAGTGGCCATACTGTGACTCTTTCCTGAGCCTGGGGGTGGGGAGAGAGTCAGTGAATGGAACTTTCACTGTGGCCTGGAATATTCATGCTCACATATGCAAAGCCCCTCACAGTATGGGATACCTGATGGAGGCAAAGTTGGGTGAGCTGTGGGCTGGAACCCTTCATTTTACTCTACCTCAGGCTGTACAAAGCTTAAGGGTAGGCCTGTCAATGATCTTTAAATTACATAATCTTACAGCTTCTTAACTTTCTCAAACCATTCCTGAGTTGCTTTGGAACTCAGTTTCCCCTGCTAATCACTCCCTTTCTCCGCTGCCCTCTTCAGATCTTTAGAGATGTCCAGTGTCTTCTGCTATCTCAATACAAGGCTAAGTTACATCCCATGCTGAGTGTGGCTCTCAATCCATTACATACTCTATTTCTCTAGTTATTAAAAAATATTATGCTGCGCTCAAGTAACACAGTGATGCTTTCCAGCATCAACAATTTTGCTTTTATAATATTTATTTTCTCCTTATATACACAGTAGATATAGAAATGCATATGGTCAAGCTTTAGATATTTTATGCATTTACTTTGTTCAACAGACTTTACCACCTCCAACATCTTTTTAAGCATATGAGCTTTTCTAGAAAATTTCTTTCTGCAGAATGTTTCAAAAAATATATTAAAAGCATTTTCACTTAATCATGTAAAGCAAATAAGTAAAAGAATGCACAAAATGTTTTAAAAACAGAAGTATGAAAAGCCTTCCTATCAGAAAAGAGAAGATATGAAAGCAGTGCTTTCTGAATCCTCTTGTCCAGATTCCAACCTAAACTATTTTTGCTAGCACATGTATGCTGATATACTGGCTTGGATTTCAACTAAAGTAGTGAGTTTTACATATAAATTTTACAAATATTTACAGTGAATATTTGGAGAGTGAGCATTCATATAGTGAGGGATACCTGAACTTCTCTCTTCAGTTTATTCTGTGAGCTGTCAAAAGACTATATTTCCAACATAAATACTATTCTAATTAATCATTTCCCTTCTTTTGAAACACTGATACTTCCCAACAGTTTATGAAAAAAAAATCTAAACCATTAACATGTCATTCAAGGCCACTCATAATCTGATCCCAACCTACCTTTCCAGCCCTATCCTAACCTCTTCCAATTATGAGTTTACACTCAAACCACACAAAGCTACTTGTGGTTATTCAGACAAATGGTCATACAACTAGTTCTTCTGTTTGGAATGTCTTTCTCTATTTGTAAGGTACACACACCTTCTCTTTTCTCAACTTTCTAATGCCTCCTTTTCCACCCCCACATTCCATTGATAACTTCCCTTTCTACTTTTCTAAGACAATTAAAGCCATCAGAAGAAAACTTACACCAACTCTCACCACAACTATTACCCCTTAGTGTCTCTACCTATAAGCCCTGCCTTCCTTTGTGCGACTATAAATAAACTGTTTCTGCTTCTATCCAAAAATAGCCCCTGTATGCCTGTGCAAGATCCTTACTGGCAGAAGGACATCACTCCAGCAATGCTTGCCTCTCTCCTTCAGCATCAAATTTCTCCTCTGTGCTGAATCACTCCCAATAGTGTATAAACAAGGTATTATTTCTCCCATCTGGGAAAACAAACTCCTCTCTTAACTTTACTTCATCCTCTGGCTTCCACATCATTTTTCTGCCCCTCTTTGTAGCAAAACTCCAGGAAAAGTGCTTTATTCTCCATATCTCTAATTCCTCTCCCCTCATTCTCTCCTACTTCCATTCCAATCAGGTTTTTCACCACTGTCATGCTACGAAAACTGCTTTGGTCAAGGTCAATAATGACCTCCACATTGCAAAGTCCAGAGGTCAAACTCAGTTCTCATCATGCATGGCCCATTAGAAGCATTTGACATTATTGATCACATTCACTTCCTGGAAATAGTTTCTTCATTTGGATTCTAGACCATCACATTGTTGGCTTTCCTTTTACCTGATGACCCCATCTTCTTAGATCCTGCTGCTATTTCTACCTCTATATAGTCTCAAAATTCTTAATGTTGGTTCCTCAGAACTTAATTTATGGACATCTTCTCTATCAATACTTACTTATTTGGTAATAACATTCAGTCTCATGGCTTTAAATACCATTTGATGACTCCAAAAGTTTTATCTCTAGCTGGACCTCTCTCCTAAAATCCAAACCTGATTGCCCAACTACTTACTTGATATAGTCACCTAGAGGTCTAGGAGACATTTCAAACCTAATATGTTTTAAGCTGAAGTCCTAATTTATCCCCTGAAACCTGATACATTCAACCTTTCTCATTTCAGTTGATGGAACACCATCCTTCTAGTGGCTTAGATCAAAATATTGGAACCATCCCAAATCCTTTCTTTCCCTCAAAATCGCATCTAATTCGTTAGGAATTTATTTATAATGTATTAAGAATCCCACCACTTCACAGCATCTACACTGATTTCACTCTGGTTCAAGCTGCCATCACTTACTGCCTCCTAACTCGTGACCCTGCTCTCACCCTTATGCCCCAAACCTGCTCTTCAGCACAACAGCTGCAGTCATCCTGTTAATAGCTGAATAAATCAAGCAGCCCTAACATTTGGGGCATACACTCCTCAAGTGAAAAGCTTTTAATGTTTCCACTTCTCTCAGAGTAAAATAAAAAAAAAATCTGTTTAACAACCTGTAGAGTTTTATATCAGTGATTCTCCAACTTTACTACGCATAAGAATCACCTGATATGGCAGTTGTACAGGTGAACCACTCCGATCTTCCTTCCAAAAAGACAAAATTATAATAAGCTGAAAGGAGGAAAGTTATGTGATAGCCTTCAAAGCAGAGGCTTTGAGTCAGCCTGAGCTTTCAAGGCAAGTCTCTGGCTTCCTAAGTTGCCTTCAACCTGAGACCAGCCATGGAGAGGCTACTAGCACCTGGTCTTTTCTCCCCAACATGGACTCCTCTAACACACAATCTCCCCTCAGAACTTTGACAGAGACCTTGTCTGAGGCTCTCTCTACACAATCCTGCTTTAATCTCCTTTTTTCTCAGATTTCAGGTCTAGATCATGGTCTGAAGTCTTCTTCTACCTAATTTTGCTTCTTCCCCCTGTGTCTTTCACAGACATACCTTCCAAAGAACGACCTGTACTTCCAACTTCCTCAATCCTGAAAGATCAGAATTTTCCAGAGTTGGTACTGATAATGGTTTAAGAATATGATTTGGACACTTACCACCCAGATGCCTATAATTAAAGAATGCCAGTAGTAAGGGATTTACCCAGACATCCTCTGCAAAGTGCAAATTGTCATAATGTGCATCTCCATTAACAAAGAAGAAAACTTTTAGAATCTAGGAAAAATACATTCCATACTTAGGAATATTTATCTGGTTTATACACTGATTGATAAGAAAAGTAGCCAGTTTTGAGAGGCCCAGAACACAAAAGGACTCTGCAGCAGGTCCAGGCTGCAGTTCAAGCAGCCCTAACACTTGGGCCACACAGTTCAACAGACCTTTTATGTTTGGAGGTGTCAATGGTGGAAAAGTTGCAGTATAGAGGTTATGGCAAGGAAAAGTAAGAGTACCACAATGCAGGCTCCTGAGGTCATAGAGCAGGGTCATGCTAAGGTAAGGGGGAGTTATTTGCCTTTTGTGGGACAGCCTCTAGGGTGTTTTAGTTGGCCCAGGGAGAGATGGCATACTTGACCAAGGGATACCAAGTGATCATGCATCCAAACTTCCCATCAAGAGCTGAATTCTATTGGAGCCATCAAGTCATAAAATCAAATAGGCCCAGCAGCAATCCATGTTAAGATTAAAAGGATAGTTATATACAGGAGTAAATACTAGTAAGACCAGAGGGCATAAGTAAACTGTGTGATCAGGCATCCCAGACTCCCACATCACCATGATGCTGCAGTGGAAGCTCACACTAATGGAACTATGGGGCAGGGAGAGGAGTTCTACAAAACCCTCAAAAGGGGAGGAAACAGACTGAGCTCAGTTTACACATAATTTTATATATGAGTGCAACCCAAAATTAAATGGCTGCACTACAGCCACACTTACTGATGGCTATGAAAGATATTAGAGAAGAAAATACTCCTATTGGGCAGAAGCATAAGCAGTAAGCCTGATTTATCCACTCTTAGTGAAAGAGAAATGGCCTAAGGTGGCCTAGGTGAGAACATATTCATATAAAGTCAATGACTGACAGCAGTAAACAGCTTGGCAGGTTGGTCAGTGGTCTGAAAGAAAACAGACTGGAAATTTGGAGACAAAAATTCAGGATATTATCTAAACTATAAAATTTTGACAATAAGAAAATAGCTTAACTAAAACAATGAAGAAGGTCTTAACAGACACCTCACCCAAGAATGTATACAGATTGCAAATAAGCTTATGAAGAGATGCTCCACATCATATGTCATCAGGGAAACAAAAAAGTTTTAAATGAGATAACACTGTATGCTTTTTAGAATGGCTAAAATTCAAAACACTGACAACACCAAATGTGGCAAGGATATGGAGCAATAGAAACTCTCATTTATTGCTGGTGGGAATGCAAAATGGTATAGCCACTTTGTAAGTTAGTTTGGTGATTTCTTACAAAATTAAACAGATTCTTATTATACGATCCAGCAACTGTGGTCCTCGGTATTTACTCAAAAGAGTCGAAAACTTAGGTCCACACAAATATCTGTACCTGGATTTTCATAGCAATTTTATTCATTATAGCCAAAACTTAGAAGCAAGCAAGATGTCCTTCGGTAGATGAATAAGTAAACTATGGTACGTCCAGAAAATGGAATATTGTTCAGTGCTAAAAAGAAATATGCTATCAAGCCACAAAAAACCATGGAAGAAACTTAAATGTATATTACTAAGTGAAAAAAGCCAATCTGAAAATAATCAGTGGTTGTCAGGAGCCAGAAAGTATGGAGGTATAAGGTAAAATTATTCTATATGATACCATTAATGGTGGATCTATGTCATTATTCATTTGCCAAAGTCCATAGAGAGTACAATACCAAGAGTGAAACCTAATGTATATTATGGACTTTGGGTGATAATGATGTGTCAATGTGGGCTAATCAATTGTAACGAATGTACCATTCTGATGTGGAATGTTGGTAATGGGGAAGGCTGTGCATGTGTGATGACGGGGGGGCATATGAGAAATCTCTGGACCTTCTGCTCAATTTTGGTGTCAACCTAAAACAGCTCTAAAAAAAATATCCTGCTTAAAAGAGAAGAATTTCAGGGCCAGAAACATGAGCATGTATGTTTGGGAATGAGCACCATGTCTAAAGATCCTTGTATCACATGTTAACACCTTCCAGAAAGCATCCACCATTGAGGAAACACCAAGTAACTAAGCAGAAAAAAACATCTCAGCCAGTTGACTTTGGCCAATGTCATCAACCATCCCTGAACCATGTGGTTACATGAAGAGCATGTCTACAGCAGTAGAGATGAAGACTATACATGGACTTCTCTTTATCAGTGCCTTTGAATGTCTAACCCATAGCAACAGAACTTGAAAATGTACCCCAAATAAGACACTATTCCTTGAGGAAACTAAATTGGACCACTGTGAATCTCATGTCTGCTATGAATCTGGCTGCATCCGACTCATAAGAATAATGTCTCTATTCCCTTGCTTCTTTCCAAGTCTTATATGAATGCCTTTTATCACAAAACTCTAGCCAGAAACCAATTAAAGAAGGGGATAAGAGAAATGTCCCTACTTTCTCTTCTGTGATATATATAAGACCTTAGAAGAAGGTGGTGGTGAGGCCAAGTTAACAACAGAGATCAGAATACAGATCAACCCTAGCCACCCTGGCATATATACACACCCCTACTGCTATAATTTAACTTACAAGTTAAGACAGTAATTATATGTAGAGATGAGAATGTCAATGGGTGACCTTATATTAATCTTTAAGTAAGGCATCAGCATCTAGCAATGAGATTATTTTCTAGGATTTTAAAAAATTAGAATGGCATTTATTATTTTAATACAGAAAAAACCGTAATAAAAAATATAATGCCACAACCCAGAAATTGCCATTGTTGTTATTTATGTTACTTTTAATTTTAATATTTTGATGCTTTTTTTTTCTTTACTTAGAGACAATATCCTTTTTCTTTTGGTGTCCTGTAGAGTTTTTTTAACTGAATTTATTTTCTATTATATACCTTAAGAAAAAAATTGGTATTTTTTTCTTACAACCTAATGGTATTTATTTCAGAGTTATTATATAACAAAGGGTTTTTTTTTTTTAATAAACACTGCTGGGTTAAACATTGTGATCAGCCTGAGGGCTCAGAGTGACTGGGCTATAGGTTTCAGTGAGAAAAAAAAAAAGAACAGAAGAAAAGGAAAGAAAAAAGAAGAGGATAGTTCTCTTTATAAAAATCCAGCACTTTAAGATACATATGGATGGATGGATGGATGGCTTTCCCTGCCTTGCCTTCTAACCAATTTCTGAACCACATATCTTGGGTTTTCCTGGTGCCGTGGTTCACACGTCTCATTCTGGACAGATTTGAAAGTGCTGCTTTGTGTTGATCTAGACTCTCTTTCTCTCCGTATTCCTGCTTTTGATCCCCAGGCTAAAATTCGGAATCCTGTTCAGATACCCTAGGCATTGAGTGTGGGTCAGACTGATTTTCTGCTTTGTTATGATCTTTTCACCACTGGCAATTATAAATGTTCTCATTTTACCATATGGATTATATAAAATATCTGATTAAATCAGAGGGCTTATTTGGCTGTTTTAGTGAAAGCTGCAATACTGGTATTACACATTGATAACTTTACAGCAAGTATCCTAGATAAACACAATTGTAATGATTATCTCATTTCCAGTAACTTGTTCAAAAATTACTAATAAGGCTAACATCACTTGGAGAATATTTGTAACTCTAATAATGAGGAAGTAACATAGAAAATATCAAAAATACTGATATGGTAGTAAAAATACTTGAGTTCTAATCTCAAGTATGCCAAGAATTAGTTTTTGGTGACTTAAATTGTGTTCATGTGTTAAATTATTCATTTATTCAATAATGACTAACACTGTCAAAACATTAGTTCTCTATGTTATTCCTAAGCATCATGCTAGGTATTAAAGATACAAAGATTAACAAGATGAAATTATTGGCCACAAGCTATTCACAGTTGTTTATTCAATCCCAAGTAGATAAATAAAACAAACATTAACAAACATTGTGATATTTATTATAGACGTGTGTATAGGACACAATGGAAGGTTGAGAGTCAAAGAAATTTTAAAGGAACTGGTATTTTTGTAACACTAGATCTTTCACTGTTTCCTTATCTTAGGAGATTTCATTATCTCTAAGTTTGTTCTCAGTTCTGATAGTCTAGGGAGCAATATGTGACATTTACCAGCCAGGAACTAGTTTAAATATCCCAAGTATGCGGGGATTAATCATGCCTCCAAATTTTTCCAAAAATCTCACTACATTGGACAAACTGACTTATCATTATTTTCTTAGTTATTGATTTGAAAAGATACATATAGAAAGAGTAGTCTTTGGCAGGAGAATTTAGGATAAGGTGAAAGAGTGTCATGTCATGGGACTCATTTTCCCCATGGCCAAGTCTTTCCTCCTGGTATATATCTCTGTCTCTGGTTACCTGATTCTGTATCTCCATCTGCCTGATCTTAAAAAGTTAGTAAACATCTTAGTGACTGTGTTTTATTATCTGTAGAATGTCCACCATAGTGTCTATGGAACTTACATCAGATATGAGATATGTGAAAACCTTAAAATGTATTATACTTTTAATATACTCTAATAGTATTTTTTGCATTCTAAAATTCCCAAGCGTTATACAGATATGACTGACTCCTCATAATAAGACTGGCATTGTTTTCTCTGAACCCTTGCTGCTCTCTTCTCACATTGGACAATCAGGACTAAGTATTTTGAATCTGTAGACACTGTCTTAATCATCATTGAATTCCAGCACTTGGCACAGTGACTAGGACAGGAAAGATGCTCGACAAATGTGTATTTAATTAATGAGACATGAGAGATACATTCATAGACATCTAGCAAGAAGCAGAACTGGTCAAAAGGAAAGAAAGTAATTCACATATTATCATGTGCCACACAAGGCATTTCCCCAAAGGATCGCTTTTTCTTATTGATGAGATTGCAGTCCCAACCACACAATTCCAGCCATGTTGTAAATTAAAAAGGTTCATGTGATTTAGCTTTGGATCTTAAGTATCACGGATATTTCTATGGGAACATGCTCTTGGTTCAAACCATTACATAATCTATGAAGCACAGTTCCTCTGTTAGTTGAGAGCTAACTATATACATTTTCTTCTTAATAAATGTTATTTTTAGAGATGTTTTAGGTTCAGAGGCATATTAAGTGAAAAGTACAAAGAGTTCCTATTTACCTCTTACCCCACCCAAATGCATAGCCTCCTCCATTATCAAGATCTCTACACCAGAGTAGTATAATACATTTGTTTTCATTAATGAACCTCCATTGGAATGTGATTATCACTTAAAGTCCATAATTTACATTGGTATTGTACATTATAGGCTTTGACAAATATATAGTGGAATGTATCCATCATTGTAGTATCATACAGAATAGTTTCACTGCCCTAAAAATTTTCTGTGCTTCACTGATTCATCCTTTCTCACCTTCTAATCCCTGGTAACCACTGTCTCCATAGTTTTGCCTTTTTCAGAATGTCATGGAGTTGGAATCATACAGTATGTAGCTTTTTCAGGTTGGATTTTTATTTTTCACTTTATTATATACATTTAAGATCCCTCTGTGTCTTCTTTGGGTTGAGAACCCAGTTCTTTTTAGTGGTGAATAATATTCTAGTGTCTGGATGTACTACAGTTTATTTATTCATTCACCTACTGAGGGACATCTTGCTTGCTCCCAAGTTTGGACAACCATAAATAAAACTGTTATAAACATCCATGTGCGGGTTTTGCTGTGGATATAAGTTTTCAGCCCCTTTCAGTAAATACTAAGAGATATGACTGCTGGATTGCAGGGCAAAAGTATGTTTAGTTTTGTAAGAAACTGCCAAACTGTCTTCCAGAGTGACTATACTATTTTATATTCCCATTGACAATGAATAAGTGTTCCTGTTGCTTCACATTCTCTCCAGCATGTGGTGGTGCTGTCAGTGTTTTGGACTTTCACCATTCTAACAGGTGTGCAGTGGTGTCGCATTGTCGTTTTAATTTTCAATTCCCTAGCGGCATATGATGTGGATCATTTCATGGGATTATATGCCATTTGTCTATCATCTCCAGTGAGGTGTCTGTTCAGGTCTTTGGCCCATTTTTTTTAAATCAAATTGTTCATTTCTTTACACTGAGTTGCAAGAGTTCATTATCTATTTTAGATAGCAGTCCTTTATCAGACACCTCTTTTGTAAATATTTTCTCTCACTATGTGGCTTATCTTTTCATTCTCTTGGCATTGTCTTTCTCAGAGCAGAAGGTTTTAATTTTAATAAAGACCAGTTTATCAATTATTTATTTTGTAGATCATTGCTTAAGTATTCTATCTAAAAAGTCACTGCCAAGCTCAAGGTCATCTAGATTTTCCCCTATGTTATTTTCCAGGAGATTAGTATTTTTGCATTTTACATTCAGGGCTGTCATTCATTTTGAGTTAATTTTTGTGAAGGGTGTAAGTTCTGTGTCTAGATTTTTCTTTTTTCTTTTTTCTTTTTTTTTTTTTTTTTTTTGCATATGGATGACCAGTTGTGCCAGTACCACTTGTTGAAAAAAGTCTTTTCTTCATTGCTCCATTTTCTCCTTGCTTCTTTGTCAGAGATTAGTTGACTGTATTTGTGTGAGTCTGCATATGAGCCCTGTATAGTGATATATTACTTAATGACTGGGATTTGTTCTGAAGAATGCATTGTTAGGTGATTTCACTATTGTACAAATACCATGAAGTATACTTACAGAAATCTAGATGATATATATTCTGAAACATTTTTTTCTTAAGGAAAATCAAATGTCCCAGCACCATTCCTCTGAACACTAATCATTTCTCCTATTTAACCTGTAATGCCAATATCAAGTGCTGTAAGTCAGCTTTCTATATATGATTCATTGTAAACCTAGGGGACCACGGTTGTATATACAGCCTGTCATTGAACAAAATAGTGTTATATGGTATATGACTGTATACTGTTCTCTTGATTCATCCATTTTTTTTTCACCAAAATTACATTGTCTTGATTCCTGTAGCTTTGTAGTAAGACTTGTGGTTATATAGTGTTAATCCTTCAACTTCATTCTTCTTCGATATTGTGTTGGCTCTTCTGGGTCTTTTGGCTCTCCATATAAAGTTTCGATTTATTGACAAAATAAATCTACAAAATAACTACAAAATAACTTTCTGGAATTATTATTAGAATAGCACAGGATCTACAGATCAAGTTAGGAAGAACTGACATCTTGGAAATATTGAGTCTTCCTATCCATGAAAATAGAATATCTCTTTATTTATTTACTATTTCTTTGATTTCTTTCATAAGAGCTTTGTAGTTTCCCTCATACAGGTTTTGTACATATATTATTAGATTTTTACCCAAGTATTTTATTTTGGGGGTTGATCATGTAAATGGTATTGTGTTTTTAATTTCAGAATTCAGTTGTTCATTGCTGATATACATAAAAGTGATTGATGTTTTTATGTTAACCTTGTATCATACAACCTTGCTATTATCACTGCTCAGCTCCAGGAGGTCTAGCAGGTATGTGTGTGTCCATGTGTGTATATATTTTCTTTGCTGATTCTTTCAGATTTTCTAGATACATGATGACATCATCTGTGAACAAAGATAGTTTTGTTTCTCCCTTCCCAATCAGTATACCTTTAATTTCCTTTTCTTGTCTTACGGCATTAGCTTTCAGCACAGTGTTTAAAAGTAGTAGTAAGAGGCATCATGCTAGCCTTCTTTCTGATCTTAACAGGAAAGCTTTCAGTTTCTCACAATTTAGTATAATGTTAACTGTAGAGTTTTATAAACATTCTATTGTCAAGTTGAGGAAGTTCCCCTCTATTCTTAATTTGCTGAATTTTTAATCATTAATGGGTGTTAAAACTTGTCAAATGTTTTTTCTGCATCTATTGATATGATCAGGTAATTTTTCTTCTCTAGTCTCTTGATGTAATGGATTACATTAATTGATATTTGATGAATATATTTGCATCATTATTAATTTTTATGGCACACAGGAGAAGGCTTGGAGGACAAGGGTAGGTAAACTCTCATATGTCCTTGATATGCCTCACTGCAGAAATATCTTTTCTCATAAATTGAGAGAGAAGCTCTTTCAAGCAGAAAGAAATTATGAGAGGAGTGCCTCATAAGCATGAAGGCCATGAATAATTGATTCATTACATCATTTTTAGGTCACCAAAAAAATCAATCCAATTTAAAATTAAGAAGTTTAAAAGAACCATTGTTTTGTATCGTATAGACAAAAAAACATTATTACTTTCAATCAGTTGTGATAAGACAAAGGTTCCATCTTAAAATAGTATGCTAGTTTCCATTAAAATGCACAAAAAGCAAGATTATAATTGGTTAGAATTCAGTCTTAGAAAAGAGCTAAGCAAAGGGACCAGATAAGGAATCAGGAAATCTGGGGTCTAAAGCTGATAAGGTGTCTTCAAGCAAATCACTTCACTACAGTGGAATCTATATTTTTATCTAGACGGCATTATGAGATAAATAAACAAAACATTAACTAGCTAAATGTTTTAAAATCTTGCAAAAAATTTAATTTTAAAATAATATATTATGATAAAATAATGGTAGATCCCTAAAACATGCCTTTTGGTTATTATAAGAATATTTATAATGTAATCCTTCACATTAATGTGCTAACTAGCAAAGATTGCATGATTATATATATATATATAAACAAATTTTTTATGAAGTTCAACACCAATACATAATTTAAAATAAACTCTTTCAGAAAACTAAGAATAGAAAAACACATTCTTAATTTGATAAAGGCTAAATATAAAAAACCTACCATAGAAAAGGAGGTTAAAGATGGCTGACTAAAAGTATCCAACACTTGCCTTTTCCAGAAAGAAAAACCAAAATTATGAACAATCACTGCTAGAATAGAACATGTAAGAGAAAACACTGAAATTAAGCAGAGAAGTGACAGAAAACAGAAGGCATGGAAGGAGAAGGAAATGAGGCAGTTAGCTCAGCCAGGATGGGCTGGGAACCTGGAGAGGCTCCCCAGTGCAGGTAAAGGATAAGTGAAAGACCCCTAGTGGTCCATGTTTTCACCACAGACTCCTGCAATCCCTGCCACGGGAGAGCATTTCTACCCACACAGGCCCTCTCAGACTAGTGTAGGCAGCTGCCTGAAGACCCTGTGAAGACATCACTCCAGTGGGCTCATGCTGGTTCGTGTATGCCACTGGAAAACTAAGTGCTGGAGCACCATGCCATTCGAGAACCTAGCCTCCACTGGCTTACATCCTACCCTGGGGTCCAACAGCCTCTGCATCGTCACATCTCAGGATTCCCCACTTACACTTACATCCCTCTGCAGCTCCCTGGAGGGCTGCAGCAGCCCAGTGCTAATGGACCCAACAGTATGACAGGATTCCCAGCACTGTGGCTCACACATAGACCCACACCTCAGGGAAAGGGCAGTGCAGTACATCCAGGAGGCTACTCTTGGAACAAAGGGAACTGAAGGCCAAGCTCCTCAAAGACTGTGAGCTGTCTGCCTGGGCTGTTAATAAAAACCCTGCCCTAACAGCAGCACAGCTTCTGTGCTCTAGCTTGTGCTTTGAAGATAGAGGCTCTTCCCACATACTTGTATGGCCACTGCTGCCACAGGGAGCTACTAAGAGCTGCCTGCTTGAGGCTGTGGAGAGCAAACCCTCCCCATCAGCAGCACATTCTGTGTTTTAACACACATGCTGAGGACAGGCTCCCCTTGCACACTATGTTTGTTGCTGCTGCAGGAGGCTGAAGTGTAAATTCCTTATAGCCAGAAAGTCACCTGCCAGACTGGGGCTGCTCCCACTGACAGCAACTTTTCCCACCACCAGCGGTAGGGCCACTGTACAAAAGCCTCAGTAGGCTTTCCCCACAACCCCCACTGTAGATCACCCCCACCCTGCCTACTACAACCTATACTTATATGCACCACTGGGAGTTGGGAGGTGGAATGAGGTCCACCTAGCCTGGTACTACCTCCCCACACCCAGTGCCTGAGTATGCCTTCCAGGGGGTTAGGGAGCACCCCACCCAGTCAATCATCACTAGCATCTGTGCATTTCTTCCAGGGAACTGAAGATGGGCCAACTTGACCTGCATCAACACTACCACTGGCATCTACCTGCACACACTATCTGGGTGCCAGAGCCCTGGCTTCCAGACAGCATCCCCAGACCCACCCACAGCTGGCATGAACTCACTGCCCTTATGGGAAGGATAAAAGCCTGGCTGGATTTGCCATGGGATGATTGTAGAGCCCTTGAGCCTTGATTCAAAATAGATAGTAGCCAGATAGTGGTCACTGTGGGCCTTCGGCAAGACCCAGTGCTGTACTGGCTTTGGGTCTGACCCAGCACAGTCCTAGCAGTTTGTGGTCACAGAGGTGCTTGTGTCACACTTTCCCCAACTCCAGGCAGGTCAGCATATAGAGGGAGAGACTCTGTTTCTCTGGGGGAAAGTAAGTGAAAGGGACAATAGTCTCTGCCTGGTAATCCAGGAAATTCTTCTGGATCTTACCCAAGACCACCAAGGTGGTCCCTCTATGAGTCTGCAAGAGCCACAGTGTTACTGATCTTGGGTGCCTCCTTATAGCTGCTGTGTCCAAAGATTTACATCACACCCCCAAGTTTCTTTGAATATATGGAAGCCTTCCCAAGAAGGATAGATACAAACAAGCCCAGACTGCAAAGACTGCAATAGATACCTAACTCTTCAATACTCAGACACCAGTGAACATCCACAAGCATCAAGAGTACCCAGGAAAACATGATCTTACCAAACAAACCAAATAAGTCACAATGGACCAGTCCTGGATAGAGATATGTAACAGACATAGAATTCAAAATAGGCGTTTTAAGGAAGCTCAACAAAATCCAAGATAACACAGAAGAGGAATTCAGAAATCTCTCAGATAAATTTAACAAAGAGGTTGAAATAACTGAAAAGAATGAGGCAGAAATTCTGGAGCTGAAAAACTCAACTGACATACTGAAGAATACATCAGAGTCTCTTAATAATAAAGTTGATCAAGCAGAAGAAAGAATTAGTGAGCTTAAAGACAGGCTATTTGAAAATACATGGTCAAATGAGACAAAAGAAAAAATAATAAAAAAGAATGAAGCACACCTACAAGATCTTGAAAATAGCCTCAAAAGGGAAAATCTAAGCATTATTGGCCTTAAAGAGGAGGTAGAAAGAGATATTGGGGTAGAAAGTTTATTCAAAGGGATAATAAGAGAGAATTTCCCAAACAAACCTAGAGAAAGATACCAATATTATATACAAAAAGGTTATAGAACACCAAGCAGATTTAATACAAATAAGACTACCTCAAGGCTGGGCGCGGTGGCTCACACCTGTAATCCCAGCACTTCGGGATGCCAAGGTGAGTGGATCACAAGGTCAGGAGTTGGAGACCAGCCTGGCCAACATAGTGAAACGCTATCTCTACTAAAAATACACAAATTAGCCAGCCGTGGTGGCATGCGCCTGTAATCCCAGCTACTTGGGAGGCTGAGGCAGGAGAAGTGCTTGAACCCGGGAGGCAGAGGTTGCAGCCAGGAGAGATCACACTATAGCACTCCAGCTCTGGGTGACAGAGCAAGATTCCATCTTGGGGGAAAAAAAAAGACTACCTCAAGATATTTAACAATCAGACTCCCAAAGATCAGGGATACAGAAAGGATCCTAAAAGCAGCAAGAGAAAAGAAATAAATAACTTACAAAGGAGTTCCAATATGTCTGGGAGCAGATTTCTCATCAGAAACTTTACTGGCCAGAGTGGCATGACATATTTAAAGTGCTGAAGGAAAACAACTTTTATCCTAGAATAGTATATTCATCTACAACATCATTCCAACATGAAGAAGAAATAGAGATTCTCCCAGGCAAACGAAAGCTGAAGGATTTAATCAACACCAGACCTTTCCTACAAGAAATACTGAAGAGAGTTCAGTATATTCAGTCTGAAATAAAAGAACATTCATAAACAATAAGAAATCATCTGAAGGTACAAAACTCACTGGTAATAGTAAGTACACACACTATTACAACACTGTAATTGTGTTGTATAAACTACTCATATTTTGAGTAGAAAGACTAAAAAATGAACTTATCAAAAATATATTACATATATCTTATAACAAAAACTGGGTTATGAGAATAATATAAGAATAATATCAAGCCTCATGATAACTTCAAATCGGATACACAAACCATAAAAAGCAAGAAATTAAAACATACCACTTGAGAAAATCACCTTCACTAAAAGGAAGACAGGAAGGAAACCAAGAAGAAAGAAAAGACTATAAAATAATGAGAAAACAACTAAATGGCAGGAGTAATTCTTTACTTATTAATAATAATTGAATGTAAATGGACTAATATATCCAATCAAAAAACATGGAGTGGCTGAATGGATTTTAAAACAACCACAACAATAAAAACTAAGATCCAATAATCTATTGCCTACAAGAAACACACTTCATCTATTAAGACACGTATGGACCGAAAATAAAGGGATGTAAAAAGATATTCCATGCACATGGAAACCAGAACAGAGCAAGAATAGCTATACATATAATAGACAAAATACATTTCAAGACAAAAACTATAAAAAGAGAAAAAAAAGGTCATTATATAATTATAAATGGGTCAATTCAGCAAAAGGATATAACAACTGCACATACATATGCACCTAACATTGGAGCACCTAGATACATAAAGCAAATATTATTATAGCTAAAGAGAGAGATAGACCCCAACACAAAAATAGCTGGAGACTTCAACATCCCACTTTCAGCACTGACAGATCATCCACAAAGAAAATCAACAAATAAATATTGGACTTAATCTGCAATGTAGACCAAATGGACCTAACAGATATTTACAGAACATTTCATTCAACAGCTGCAAAATACACATTCTTCTCAGCACATGGATCATTCTCAATGATAGACCATACATTAGGTCACAAAACAAGTCTTAAAATATTCAAAAAATTGAAATTATATCAAGTATCTTCTCTGACCACAATGGAATAAAACTAGAAATCCTTAACAAGAAGAATTTTGGAAACTATACAAACACATGGAAATTAGACAATATGCTCCCGAATGATCAGTAGGTCAATGTAGAAATTAGGGCAGAAACTAAGAGAAATGTTTGTGGCAATAAATACCTACATCAAAAAAGTATAAAAACTTCAAATAAACAACCTAATGATGCATCTTGAAGAACTAAAAAGGCAAGAACAAATCAAATCCAAAATTAGTACTAGAAAAGCAACAATAAAGATAAGAAATAAATGAAATTGAGAGGAAAAGAAAATACAAATGATCAATGAAAGAAGAAGTTGTTTATCTGAAAAGTTAAAATCGACAAAACTTTAGCACCACTGAGAAAAAGAGATAAGACTCAAATAAATACAATCAGAGATTAAAAAGGAGACATTACAACCAATACCACAAGAATTCAAAGGATCATTAAAGGCTACTATGAGAAATTATATGCCAATACATTGGAAAACCTATAAGCAATGGATAAATTCCTAGACATATACAAATTACCAAGATTGAACCACGAAGAAATCCAAAACCCAAACAGACTAATAACAAGTAATGACATAGATGCAGTGATAGTCTTTCAGCACAGAAAAGCCCAGGACCTGATAGCTTCACTACTAAATTTTACCAAACATTTAAAGAAGAACTAATGTACCCCATAAATATACACACCTTCTATGTACCCACAAATTTTTTTTAAATGCTTAGGGACAATCTTTAAAGGAAAGGAGAGAGATATGAGGATAACTGCAACGTATGATCTTTAGTTGGATAGTGGGTTTAAGAAAAACAATATTAAGGACACTATTTTTATTATTTGTTATTCTTATTGTTATAAGAAACATGACTATGAAATGCATGTAACAACATAACACCAATGTCCAATTTCCTGAGTGTGATAAATATGTTTGAAGAGAAAAACCATAGTGTTAGTGTCAAAAATATTCAAAGAATTCTTGCAAATGTACTTTAAAAGCTCATAAGCTAAGTTGAAAAAATGGGGAAAGGAAATAAATATGCAATTCACAGACAATGAAACCTAAAACACCAACAAGCATATGAGATGCCTAAAATACAAGTAATAAAAAAAACTCAGAATAACATTAAACTACAACACTTTAAACACTTTATATCCATTATGTTGGCAAAAATTAGGAAGAGAGTAATGCTACATTTGGCATGAATATGTGGAAAAGGTAACGCACCTGCAGTTAGAAGTATAGACTTGCAGTCATTCCAGAGAGCACTTTAAGGTATTTAATAAAATCAAACATTAGTAAATCCTAGAAACCCCCCCTTTAATACGTATCCCAGAAACAACTGTTCATAGATCTGTAAGGATGCATAGCTAACAATGTTCATCTGGGCATTATGTATGGAAGTGGGGAGTTTATGACAATCTAGGTATGCATCTATAAATGGATGGGTAGGCAGAAAACGGGGAGTGTGTTCAGTGGTTTACTAAGCAGCTGTCAGAAGCAACACACAAAACATAATGTTGATGGGAAAAGAACTACAAATAATGAGATACAAAGTACCTTGTACTTATGCAAATTAAAAACACATGTAAGCATAAAATAATAACATAATTTTTCAAAGAATCATACATCTCTAAAGACATAGAGTGAGTACCCAATCATGGGAAAGGGAGAATGGAGAGAGATGGGTGATAAAGGGGAAAATACTCAAGAGGACATCAAGACGAAGTATCATTGAACCACTAGGAAATATAATTAACAGGACACTGTATATTTGAAGTCTAAAAGAAAGAAAAAAATTAAAATAAAATAAAATAACAAAATCTGGGTAAGACTAGATCATCTTTAAAGTTACTTCTCACTCTAATATTCTGGTTTTCTCTGATACATGAGCTCTTTCTGCACTGAGTCGGCCTTGAGAGACCATTTGTATCATTATCCATTAGTGGGATGAAGCCAAACACCTGCAAATCCAGTAAATTCAGACAAACTACACTCAGGGGAGCTAGTTTCACATCATCTGTCAACAAGGACATCAAAGAGAGGTGGGAAATCAAAATCATCTGTCTCTGGGCTACAAGCCCTGGCTGTGACTCCCCAAACACCAATCATAGCAATTCTCAGTGTTCCTATAACCCTCCACATCTGTTAATTGCTTAGGGCTTCATATTCTACCCTGGAGGCCTATTGCTGTTTCCAGTTTAGTTAAGGAGAGAACTAAAAGGATAGACAGGTAAGTTAAAAGCATGCAGACCCTGAACAAATGTTTTGTCACCAGAAGCCACAATGCAGTGTGGCGATAACTATAAAAACTGAGATTTTTATGGCTGATTTTAATCCAAGAAAGTTTAATTAGGACCCCAAAGAGGTGTCTGTGGGGAGATGAAATCCTGCTCCATACGATGAAAACAAAAATTTCTTAACAATTGGGATAGGCATAAATGAAATTGGCAACCACAAAATATAGTTAGATTTTTCTTCCTGTGTATTTTTCTAGTAGAATCCAATATTATGAAGAGTTAGAGATGATGTGACGAATATTTATCACTGGGTAAGTCTTTCTGGACTACAAGTCTCTTTAGAGTCCCTTGCAACATGGAGATTATGTGGTTCCATCAAGTGTGTTATATGTTTGTGCATGTGCTCATGCACTTGGAGACAACACACTATTGGAAATGAGGTTATTAAGCAGTAGGATGCTGCTTCTGGGGATGGTGAATGTAGTTACACAGTTTATCTTTATGGAGCTCCTTCCAATCCCTAGAGAAGCCTCAATGTGAAAGTCTAAGAATGCAGAACACATTCACTTGGTAGAATCATAAACATCAAAATCGGACATCAATGTACAGTCATTGATAACCTCAGGAGGTGATCAATCTACTTGCATCTTTCTGCTTCTGCTTCTTTTTTCTTAGGTATTGCCTTTTTTTCTCCTTGACCTATCAGAAATACATTTTTTCCAGCTTTAATGAGATCATTGACAAATAAACATGTGTATGTTTGAGGTATACAACATGATGATTTGATGTAAGTATACACTGTATAGTGATGACCACAATCCAATTAGTTAACACATTCAGCATCACTCACAGTTATTTGTGTGTGCATGCAGTGTGCATGTGTGTGTAGTGAGAACAATTAAAACCTGCTCTCATCAAATTTCAAGGTAAAAAAAAACAGTTATTAACTATAGTCATCAGACTGTGAGAGGAATGTGACACTGAGGTTATTACTTACTATGTGTCCTTCATAATTCGTTATGCACCTGCGTGTAAACAGTATACTGCTATCTTTATTGAGTATTGGGTCAGGAACACTCAAAAAATAATTATGTCATCTCTTCATAAAATCTCTACCCAGAAACCTTGTGAAGTATTGCAATGTATATGATCTTAAATTTTATTGATATTTAGAATCGTATTCTAGTATTGAATTCAAGCAGTGCCCATTAGGTCCAGGATCCTATTTTGAAAAGACAAATACCTCTCTCTGAATGCATTACATACTCTGCTAGGAACTCCAAATTACATAGGCTCAGATGGCAGACACCAAGTAGCACCTTGTTCTTAGATTCTTGCTTTTCTTCTCTGGCTTACCGTAGAGCTTCTCCTCTTAATCAGAAAACCTGCAGACCCATGGGTATTAAAATAATTGATTAATTGTTATGCAGCAAAAATCAATCATACCTCAAGTAGTTTGTAACCTCTGCATATACAAACATCCCAAAACGCAACATCTCTTTGAGAGCTGGATGCTAAGGGTTCGGTTCTGCATAGTTGCTACAGCTAAGCCACAATACCAGAGTAGCAATCTTTGATGACAAATCCTTCTCTTACCCTCAAAATCTCCTTCCAAAGTCACACAAGGGGCCTTCTGTCCATATCTCTGTAACGGTGAAGAGAAAAAGAGAAAGGAATCCCACTGTTTAAGAGTTAAATGAGCATGACAGTCCCTAAAAATGTGTCCTACTCTACCATACTCATTTCTTGATATTATATAGTCATAAGAATTAGAACTCTGTAGGAATTAATTTTCTACACATCTCCACTAGTGGAAAGAAGCACCATCTCCCTTTCATAAGTAAAGCCTCTTGCAAAAATCTTGTCTGAGCAAGATGAAATAAAATTCCCCATGATTTCACCATCAACCTTCAACACGAAAATATGAAGGCACTAAAGGCTAAGGTAAGAAGGAAGTCAAAATGGTGCCCTCTAGTGTTATGATCGCCAACAGACTGGAGACCATAGCAATGCATGGTGTCTCTGTAACAGAATGTGGATTATCATAGATTAAAATCTGCAGTACCGAAACAACATATGCTATTTACTACCACCTACACCAATTCAGCCAGGAAATAAGATCTAGCAAACCCTGAAATCAGCTATGTTGCTTTCAAATATAGGCATTGGATTAGTCTCCTCACTTCTCTGAATTACAATGTTTTCAACTATAGTTCAGGGATACTATTTTATCAGTACTGGATTGATAACAGGAAGAAATGAGATTGTAGAGAGTTATTTAAAAACTGCAAGCGATTCTACAAATTAAATGAAACAGGTTGGTAATAATTAGGAAATCACATTGTGTCTAGCCCAACACAGTTCTATGTTTAAACTTGTAGTTCTATATTTAAATGTTAATTGGCATTAGTATTTTGGGGGAGAAATCTTATTGGAAAAGTTAATAAAAATAAAGAAATAAACATGAAAATACATATATTAAAAAGAGGAACCAACCCATGTTATCAGCTGAAAGGTATATGCCAGGATGGGTCCTGATTCTGGTCTTCTTCACTTCATTTGGGTCAATCTGTAAACAGCGCAAGACAGAGCCTGTAAGCCAGTGCCATAAAATTCAACTTTGTTTCACTTCCATTTCAAATGTAATTCCAGTGTCTCAACAAAGATTTATTCTGAAGCCAACTCTTTCACATCCCATTAAGTTGGTGTGTTTCATTTGCATGAAATTCCAAATTGATCTGATGTTGATGTCCAGGCACTCTATAAGGAGACAGAAAAGATCTGTTAAAAATAAAAATTGCCAAAGGGAAGACACACATAAGTTTTTAGCTTAAGCTGTAAACAGCACTTTTTTTCCATTATCAGATTGTCATTATAATTTCCAAAAACTACAGAAGATGGTGCCTGAGCCCTGCTTAGTTTCCAACTTTTCACCCTGCTTGGCATCATTCTCTGAGCATATGCTCTGCTCAAAAGAAATGAAAAAAACAAACAAACAAAAATACCCCTGCATCACTTGCCACAAATGAGGAAAACATACTAATAACAGTGTATGAAATATCTCCACATAGTCCCAGCATTTAAAAGCTTCCAGGGTCCTGCCAAGTCAATTTTCTGCCCATGATTTTTCTGCTTTCAGTATGTTTAGAAGCTAGTTTCTTAACTCCATTGTTTGGGTGCATAGTAATGCAGGAGTTTCATTATGAAATATATAAGGAAAGGGCTAAAATTTGTCTGTAAAAATATTTTTTATCCATACCTACATGTTTGATAGCATTCCCCAATATTTCAAGCTATAAATCAGAGTATGATTATAAGATATTGGTGGGGGTGGGAGAAGCTAGGAAGAAGAAGAATGAATTCCAAGAATTCATGAACATTTGTTGAGGGTTAGTACATGCCAACTACTTAGTTGAGTGATTTGTCTACACATTCTCAGATAATCCTATAATTATTCTCTAAAGTGGAAGTCATCCCAACTTTATGATGGCAAAAATAGGCTGAGAGAGGCTGTGTCAGTTCTCCAAAGCCATATAGCATTTAAATGGCAAAGCAGGTATATAAAACCTAAACCTTTTACTCCAAATCTCACATTTCTTCCACCTAACTCTGCTATCGTCAATAATCGATAGTCCAGATTCAATGATATAGCTATTAGAGGTTCCTCATTCAGATAATCAAAAACAAGAATTTGTAGAAAAACATTTTAGCAGTTGGCACCTTAATTTCACATAAGGTAAGAACTTTGTTTTGAAAGGTGCTTTGGTTACTTTAGCTAGGAAATGTGAAAACATAATGGTTTGAGTGAGAGGAGATACTTGACTGCTTTGCTTAAGAAGAACACAGATATTTGGATTTGGAATAAAGAAAATAGGAGGAGAGAAACATAAAAAAGGAGGGAGCTGGAAAACATTGTAGTGGTCTGCAACCTGTTACGAAATGCTGTCTAGGAGAAATCTCAGTGTCAAATTGGCCAGAAGACTTACCATAACAAGAAATTGCTTGTTTTAATATTTAAGTTTATTGCTATATATCTCTATGAAAGCATCTTTTATCTACTAAACTTTCAGTACGACCGACTTCATCCCAAATTCTTGTATGAGAGACATCTAAAAAAAGGGAAGTTTATTGTATATCTGCATCAGAAAAGGGTAGTGAAAGGAGACTTAGGGCTCAAAAGGCACAGGAAATTAGAAGCAGAGATGCCCATGTGACTGTGGGGGGGGGGGCAGTATGCACCCCATAGATGTGGAAGAAGGAATGCATTAATTCATGTAAATGTCAAGGAAATCATACACTTGACTTATACTTGATCAACGAGGTCCTATTGTCTTGGTAACATCCTCCTGTTCCCACCAGATATGGGTTAGTAGACAAAATGTCTAAAAATAATTGACATTATTCCCTTTCAATAACATCTCACCATGGTTATGATTGAAAAATAGTAGCAAAATTCCTTTCCCACATACCCACTATTTTTGTTGATGTCACCATCTGCCTGTACACTTTCACTCCCAAAAATCCATAAGCAAATTAAGACGATTTCTTCAGGTAAAAACCTGCAGATCAGCAGTCTAGGAAATTTGGCATTCAGTCAAATGTGATCTCTACCAACAATAGTACTGCCATTGTGTAAGTTATACCCCCTTTGCAAAGGGTTATCCATATCATGTCCTGCTCCCCTGAATAGACACAGACCTTTAAACGCTCAGGATTACTGGCCACAAAACTCACATACAGAACTCTTATTATAGCAATAATAATAGCATTGAAAGAAACTCAGAAATCATCTAGTTTGACCTTCCAAATATTGCAATAATCCTTTCTACAATAGACCCAGTGAGACTGTAATTCGTCTTCTTGAGCACATCCAATGACAAAGACATCTCAAAAGGAAATTCTATCTTTGGATAATATGAAACTTTATATAAAAAGCTTCCTTATATTGAACCTAAATTATATTACTGGTCCTACATAAGTTCAGGCATTTGGAACAGCATATATATTATTCTTCTTCCATCTGTCTTTTCTTCAATTATTTGATGACAACTCCAACGTCACTACTTAATTCATGCTAAATGCACTCAGTGCTTTGAGTCATTTCCAGATGCTTTACCATACCAGGAACTACCTGGGTACATGCCATTTGTCAATACTCCTATAAATGTGTGGTGTGCCGAAGGAAATCCTATGTTCCAGATGTGATCTTAGCTCTGCAAATTTCAATTGTATTTTTATATCCCTCTTCTGCAAATGGGTCCTTCAATAAAGCAAACCAAGATGGTTTTAGATTTTTATGACATTGTATTACACTTAAATCATACTGAGGTTGCCACTGCCTGTTATTAAACTTTTGAGAAATTCTGTCACTCGGTTTTTAAATTCTTGTTTGATCTTTTAAAACCAAAGTTTAGTACACCACATTTATCCTCTTTTAATTAGATTTTCTAGTCTACTGTTTTGGATCCTTGGCTGTGATAACTAACGTATTCACATCTACCCCTTGCCACATTGCAATGGCAGAACATTTGATAATTACACATTCTGTACTTTTTATTAATATGTTTTCATAACTGATGTAATCACAAGAGCATGGACTCTAAAGTGATCATGATTAAGATTTTCATTTCTCTTCTGCTAGCTATACATACCACACAGCTAATAATCCTGCTTTTATTGAGCACTTACTATGTTCTAGCCACTCTGCTAGTGACTTTCCAGATATACTCTATTTTAATTCTTTCAAGTTATCAATGAGTAGGGAAATATATTTTTCCATTTTTATTATAGGAATGTAAAGCAGAAGTTTTATATTTCTGTTTAAGCATATACAGCTAAGTGACTTGCACATAATTCACCGTCCTGGTTTTCAGTTCTGCAAACATTTACTCTTTCAACATTCCATCTTTGATTTCAAGGTTTGGGAAATTTGTATTTTTATTAACTTGTCACAGAGAATTTTCTTCTTTTCATTTATTTCTTTCTTCCAAACTGGTTTCTTTGTGTATGTTTTGTATCCTTCCTGCCTGCATTCTCTTTTCTCTTCTTTTTTCTTTTCTTTTTATTCTTTTCTTCTCTCTCACTTTTTTCCTCTCTCCCTCTTTTCCTTTCTCTAGCTCCATTATCTCCCTTCCTTCTTCCTTCCCTCTTTCCTTCCTTCCTTTTTCCTTTTTTCCTTCCTTCCTTCCCTCTTTCTTTCCTTCTGTCCTCCATTTCTTTCTAGTAGTATATTTGCATTATTGCCAAGTATTTCTTTAAAAATATTTCTCCTTTGTAATATGTGCAGATGACACTCTATCCAGAACTTCTATTGAAAGTAAATGACTTTTAAGTCAGCTGTCTCTTCTTATTTAAGACCTGTTTGTTTTCATTTCTTAGCTGCACCCAAGGAGTAGGATGCCTACTCTTCTGTCTAGTTTTCTATAGCTTCAGGGTCTGGATGCAGGTAGATTTCTTCTGCTGGGCCCGTGTTCAGCCTTTGTGGAAGAGCCCAAGTGCTTATTTTTCTTCATAGATTTCTTCCAAATGTCCAGGAACCCAAGATCACCTAATCTGTGCACTCCTTCTGGGTTCACTTCCTTTCTTTAGCCTAGGGTTTTAGAATACTGTGAGCCAAGGCTGGTTTTCGGCCTCATCTAAGGTTCCGAGTTCATGTGATAGTTCATAGAAAATTCTCTTCTTATTTGTTTTCTCCGTTTACTTTCCTCCTTAGTTTCTTTCTTTCCAAATTACTGTGAGTGTGTGGGAGGATAAAGGAAGGGGCATTTTTTAATACAAAATCTCAAGATGTCGTCCACTAATCTTCTTTTACCATACTATTTCCGGCAATTGGACATTGCCAGAAGTTAATAATTGAGCCTCATCAAAATCTTCTATTTCTTTCTTTACCATTACATTTGGCAAATTAGAGCATGTATGTATCTAAATGAATACTTTCTGTTGGTTTTTCAAATTTTTTTAAATGTAGGGAGAAAAAACTCCTGTGATTCTGATTTCTTTCCAATATTTTAACCCTATTATTTTCTTATATGCTTTTTTACACATCGGAAAATTTAAACATAATTTATTTGATAATATGTTTCATGTGATAATATCATTGATATCAGAATCTTTGTTGTAATACTTCATAATCCTGGGATAATTTAGAAAAGAGTCAAATATTACGTAGCTAGTATAATTTTACTGTCATACAGTTCACAGGCCTCAAGCTCGACTCAGAGGAATTTCTACAAAGATTTCATGTATCTTACTGATACTCTATATATCACTGACTCTGTCCTCCATTTTCCCTCTTCTTTTCCATGATTCTTAACAATAGGGCAGAGGAATAGGGTCCCAGCACCATCTTATCTAGGAACATTGTCTCTTCCTTGGAGATCCTTATCCTAATCCCATAAAGATGATAATATATTTGGGACATCCACAGTGCACTGAATTTTCTACATGAGAAGAGTTCTTTATCATAGAGTTGTTAGGAAAAAAAAAAAAGCCATAATATTGTTAAGAAGATAACTAGAAAAAAAAGAAAACAATTATTCAAAAATCATTGAAACATCAACTAGGAGAAAGTATTAGACAGTTGTAGAAGAGAGGAATATGAGCTTCAAATGCTGCTTCAATATTAAACCCCTTTATATACACTAACACCAGACCTCTGAGTCACTAGGCCTCTTTTCACAACATTATCTTTCTTTTAGTGCCTTCTCAAAACAATCCCTACAGCCTTGCTATAAATATTTGAATAACTTCCAAGTAATCACCTGTATTCTTCTTAAGAGACCCTAGGATAGAAAACTCACTGGTTTGTAGGTCAGCCCAGTGCATCACCAAAAAGCTCATACCTCATACTCTTAGGAAGCGATTGGCCTATTTTTAAATTTTAAAAGTAGAATAAAATTATATCTGATCCTTGTAACTATGATAGAGATTTTCTGTCTATATGAGCAAACGCTAAGAGGAAACACTGGCCAATGAAAGGAGCAGCTGAACCATATGTGAAATTAGTTTTTTAGAATACTATCTAGAATCAATAATGTTGATTAAGAAAAGGGAAGACTAGACTGGGCACTGTGGCTCATGCCTGTAATCCCAGCACTTTGGGAGGCCAAGGCAAGCGAATCACTTGAGGTCAGAAGTTTGAGCCCAGCCTGGCCAATGAGGTGAAACCCCTTCTCTACCAAAAAATACAAAAATTTGTATGGTGTAGTGGCACACATCTGTAGTCCCAGCTACTGGGGAGGCTGAAGTGGGAGAATGGCTGGAACCTGGGAGGCAGAGGTTGCAGTGAGCCAAGATTGCACCACTGCACTCCAGCCTGGGCAACAGAGTGAAGTCCTGTATCAAATTTAAAAATAAAAAAAGAAATGGGAAGAATGCTGTGCTTTATATTAAATCAAACTCCCCCCCCCCATTTTCAGTGCCTAAAACTCTGCCTGGCATATAACGCTTAATACACATTTTGTGGAATAAATGGATGTGAGATCTTTCTATTAATACTACATCAAACCATTGAGACCTCACACAACAGGTATATTTCCTTTTCTACACAACAGGTACCATGGTCTCTGGGGATTTCCCTTGTCTAGGATGAACATTTCTGATTCCTTCGACAGTTCTAAAAGTTCTTATATTGACTGCCCTTCACTTCTTGCCAGTAGTAGGACTTCGAAGTTGCCCAGTATAGAGCCTAAGTTGCTCTAACATTGCTTCTCACAATATTTCAGGGAGATATGGTAAGATAAGTGCTGGAGTGAGAGGAGCAAGGGGAGTGAGCTTACTTGTCTGAAAAAAAGAAAAGCCAAGTTTTTTTTTTAATTTACCTGATTTGCTTTCTGAGCACCTTCTTATAGCCTTTTAGAGATCATTCTTCCCAATGCATCTCAATATTCTTTTTCCACCCCTGAGGCAGTCACATAAGGATCTTTTACCTCCTCTCCTTCGCTGCCACAGAACTGGATGTTCTTTCCAGACTCTCACATGATCATGGATTCTCTCAATCCTCAGTTTTTTTTCTTTTTTCAAGATGGAGTCGCACTCTGTCTCCCAAGCTGGAATGCAGTGGCATGATTTCCACTCACCGCAACTTCTGCCTCCCAGATTCCAGTGATTCTCCTGTCTCAGACTCAAAAGTATCTGGGATCACAGGCGCCTGCCACCATGGCTGGCTAATTTTTGTATTTTTAGTAGAGACCGGGCTTTGCCATGTTGGCCTGGCTGGTCTTGAACTCCTGACCTCAGGTGATCCACCTGCCTCAGCCTCCCAAAGTGCTGGGATTACAGAAGTGAGCTGCTGCACCTGGCCCTCACTTCTTTGTGCTGATCTCTACCTTGAGTATTCTGTGATGCAAAAATACATGAGAAAATGGAAGCTATCACTTCAAACGCAGGTTTTGTTTGATCGCCATTTTTCACATCTTGCTGACATTTGAGAGAAGTACAATATGAAGCTTCTTTGGTATTTCCAACATGAAATTTAGCAAGTTTGAATCAATCCTTTGTGAGGCCCATCCTTTTCCTCCCCCATTAGAATGAAATATAGCTTTAAGCTTGAGTTACGTAACTTAGAATATAGTTTAACAAAAGCAAAAACCTAAAAAACCAAAAAAAAAGGTATGGCATTCTTGGTATTTGTGGGTGAACTCTGTGGTGACTATTTTAATTAATTTATGTAATTGGAATTTCACCAAGACATAAATTTACTCATATCTATTTTTAAAGACAAGAATATTGATCTTGGACCAGCAATAAATTCCTGTAATATTTGTCCTCAGTAAAAAGCCAAGACAATTCTAGGCCATTTCTTTTTGTCTTGAAAACGTTATGCCAAAACCATCATTTTGTTGGCTGCATACATCCTGATTTATATTCGATGAGAGTTATAAAAGGCTTTTATAGTGGAGATGGCCGAGTGACATTTTCCTATAAATCACCATCATTTTTACTGCCACAAAGTTCTAGGACTGAACTTCAAATACAACCATGCTGTAAACTCTGTGGATGGAACCACATACTTGCTGAATGAGAAACATGTTTCCCTTTCACCATGAGTGACTGCATATTCCAGTCAGTCTCTGGCAGATGAGAGCATCACTAAAACCCAGGGAACCATGCTCAGCTCTGATGGAGCAGCCTCATGAATCATTCAGGTCCATATAGATATTATATGTTGAGCTGAAATAACCTCGCCATTAGACGTAACTAGAATGAGGGGAAGTTAATTTTGGCAAACATCAGTATTGTGCATCAGAAATATAACACTGCAGATTAGAATCCTAGTTCATTCAATACAAATCCTTATGAGAATGTCTTCTGGTCACGGAGGTGTCATCTGTGCACATAACTCTCCTCACCCTCAAATGACCACACCTGTCAGATTCAAAGGTAACTTGCTTTTTGTAAGAAAGCAGTGTAGAGCAAAGATGAAGGTACCAGGGATTAGAAGCTCTGAATTTTCTTTCAACCCATCTTAGTGAATATAAAAATAAAAATAAAAACCCTGGATTTAGAAGGCAGAAGAATGGCTTATGTGATTTTAGAAAAGGGGGTATTAAACCTCTTCATCCCTAGATTACTTATCCATAGTCACAGATGTTCTGTTAATAATATAGGTGAAAGAAATTGAAAGAAATGTCCCTGTATCCCCTACTCCCACTAAAGTAAATTAAACCTGGTTTAAGTATCCACTTACTAAGAGAAGCAAAAGCTTTAGGGTCAATTCTGGATGTTCTCTACCGTACTCTTTGTGGGTGCCAGAACCCAGACTTACATAGTCAAGGAAGACTGTGACAGAGGCCTCTCATCTTCAGTAACAAAGTGGTAGCCATTGTGATTGTTTGTTTCCTAAGACTGTTATTCACTCAAATATGCGCAGCTTTTGCTAGCAGCCTCATGTTCTCCACGTCACCTTCAGATACAGAGATCTTTACCTAGGCTCCTAAAGTCCTGGAGCTTAGTGCCAAGTCTCTCCTGGTACCAGCATAAGTCCCCTCCACCAAAGATCTTTCTACCTTCGTAGTTTTATTATGAGCAGGAATTATCCAATTCATTCCACTTTGTTCACATTTGCAGTCTGGTAACATTATCTCTCTGGTTTAGACTGGGCTCTGTTTCAATCCAGTGAAACCACAGCCTGCTTCTTCATTTTGTCTCTGACAATGGAGCCTCATCATACTGACAGCCTTGTACACACAAAAGCCTAGGCTTGCATGCATGTGTGTACAGACACACACACATACGCATGCGCGCGCGCGCACACACACACACACACACACACACATGCACACACACACACACACACACGCATGCACACACACACAGTTCACTGGCCCTTCTAGATAAGGAGAATTCAGACCTGCTGGATTTTCTTGGGAGAAGTGGGGATAGTGGAGATGTTTTCATTCTACGTCCTGGTGAGTCCACAGCAAGAGTGGGGGTTGTGAGGAGCAATTACAACACCTCATTTATTACATGAAATACAAAAAAAAAATCTCATCTACTTTCTTGGTATTACCAAATAGACACTCATTGATTCTAAAGCTAGACTTTCAGCTTGTTTCTCTCTCCTAAGCTCCAAATCTGTTTAGTCCACCCTCCAATTCCTCTTGGCAACATGTTAAAAAACAAATTCACTGACCAGGTGTGGTGACTCACACCTGTAATCCCAGCACTTTGGGAGACCAAGGCAGGCGGATCATGAGGTCAAGAGATTGAGACCATCCTGGCCAATATGGTGAAACCCCATCTCTACTAAAAAGAGTACAAAAATTAGCCAGGCATGGTGTCACGTGCCTGCAGTCCCAGCTACTCGGGAGGCTGAGGCAGGAGAATCGCTTGAACCTGGGAGGCAGAGCTTGCAGTGAGCTGAGACTATACCACTGCACTCCAGCCTGGCGACAGAGCAAGACTCTGTCTCAAAAATAAATAAATTAATTAAAATTAAAATTAAAATTAAAAAAATTCAAACTAAACTTATCATCACCACTCCACTCACCCACCTACCATTTCTCCTATAGTACGTGTATCTGTAAATGACATCGCCATCATCCAGCCAGGAACATAGGTCTTATCCTTGAGTCCTCCCCCTTTCCCCTTTCTCAGTCACATATGGTCAACCACTTAAAGTTCTATTGACTTTCCAAACTTAAAATCACTAAAATCTGTTCACTCATCTTCTACCATTCTAGGTCAGTCCCCATCATTTTCATCTTGGGTTGCTACTATAGCTTCTTAATTGCTCTTCCTACTCCCAATTTTGTTCTGGGCTTGCTCCCAGCCAAAACACGTTACAGCCAGAGTGTTCTCTGTAAAATGCATGTCATTGCAGTGTGCTAATAGTAATCTCTCAATAATGCTTTTCATATGATTTTAATATATCTCCCGTACTTTCTATTGGTTACCTTTTTCCTACAATGTCCTTTTCCATTGTATTCTTAAGAATAAACTAAGATGCTGTAGCAAATATCAAATATACCAAAATAGAATCATGGTTCAGTACAGTAGAAGCTTTTCCCCCACAGTCCTGAGCAGGTGTCAGTTCTCTGGAGATGCTTCTCCTCCAAGCTGTTATTCAGGGACTCCAGATGCTTCCATCCTGTTGTTCTACTATTCTCTAAGGTCTATCTGCACCTGTATGCAGCCAGATCCAGGAGAAAGGGCATGGTGCAAGGCATCAGGGAATCAATGCACCAGGCCTGGAAATGGCACCTATCACTTCCACTCCTACTACACACCACCATACCCAAGAAGAAGGGGGCATGGATTCTGTGAATGACCAATACATATGTTGTTGAAGTTAACAGAAAGATAAAAGGTCGTAATCATCACTCCTTCAGTTTGTTAGGAAAGGTTTCCTAGAAGTGGTAGATTCAGGTCTCTGAGTGGCAGAAGAGGGTTAGTATAATTAAGAATATGAGCTTTTGAGACAGACAGACTTAGGTTTAAATCTTGCTTCTAGTGCTTATACTAGTTGGCTCAGTTAGGTAGTTTATTTCAAATCATCCAAGTAGTGATTTGAAATAAATCATACCAAAAAGCATGAACTTTGTTTAAGGACTAAGGGAAATTAAATATTTGGAACAATTGGCTCGATCTGTGTCAAAAGGAAGTCTTGCTAAATGGAAGTAATTACCATTAGTTATTGGTTGGGTGAGATGAAAGCTGGAAAGACAGGTTAGAAAGAAACAGTTTGGAATACGGTGAATTCTGCCTTGTGACATTTGGCAAATTACTTAACATATTCCAGACCTTTGTTTTTTTCATCTACAAAATGAGCATAATTCCTTATACCTGATAGATTAATATGAGACACAAATGCAATATGCATATAAATGTTGGCATCGTGTTCAACCCTTATTCATGAAAATTATGATTATGGAAGTAAGCTTGGTGTATCAGGAAGAAGAAATTATCTACATGGTGAAAACATTTTTCCCCTTTCCGAGAGAATAACTGACTATTTCAAACTCTCCACTTTCTCTCTTTAAACTCTTAGTAAGAGTTTGAATTTTCAAACCACAAACTCAAGTATGCAAAAAATGTAAGTATTTTTCCTAGTTTCTGTCCAAAACTCCTATGGCACCTAGAGCAGAAATTGAATTTTGCAATTTCAAGGGAAATTCATTCACTTAAAGTTTTTCTCAGTCAATTCCAAGTAAACTCAATCAATTTATGGTTCAGCACCTCCCTAACTTTGTGGGACTCCTAAGAATCAGGAGACCCTTGAAGTAACTTAGCATCCAGGGGAAGACACTTTATTTTAAGTCATCAGCTACCCTGCTGACGTCCACTAAGATTTACACAGCCCTGTTTGATTAGGGGTTGTCCTTAGACTTCCTTGACTGCCCTTTGTCCTCCTTGTTGTCACTGCTGCCTAGTCCCTGTACACATAGCACATGTTTTCATCCCGGCTGCTTTCCTGACTACGACATCCTTTGGCACAACTGGATTTTCCACCACAGTACTCTGTATCTACAAAGATTCCACAGTATTCTGTATCTACAGAGAACTCAGCAGGACTGTCCTGGTTTCTCTGCCCTGCCCACTGTGCATCCACGTCTCCTCTACTCCTTCTGTGTCACAATCACTTGGAAAAATATCTACAAGTCTGTTGATTCCTCAGGTTCAAAGAGACAAATCATGGTAATTTCTCTTTTATTTGAAGATGTCCCAGATCACTCGGGAGGTCTGGCATCTCCCTCTTTCTAAATAATCCCAGGAGAAGGGCAGAAGCAGAGCCCTTCAGAGCAACAACAACATCCAACTCATGGGCTTCCTCTCAGGGTTTCTCTTTTCTTCTCCAGATCAGATAATTGTTTCAAGTTTAGAGATATTTGATTCCACTTCACTATGAAAACTTGAAAGTCATTAATTTTACACCTTAATCTCTGTGTTGTTGTGACGATTCTTTCCTAAGAACGAGAAGGCTTAGGTCAGACTTCCAGGG
Source organism: Theropithecus gelada (assembly GCF_003255815.1). Classification (NCBI taxonomy): domain Eukaryota; kingdom Metazoa; phylum Chordata; class Mammalia; order Primates; family Cercopithecidae; genus Theropithecus; species Theropithecus gelada. Next base: position 121,564,940 of record NC_037676.1, read on the forward strand.
TTACTCCACGCCTATTTCAGATCACCTCCCTTTCACTGAGAAAACAGAGGCATCAAAGAAGAATGATGTTGTCTCACAGTTGCCAAATTCAAGACCCCTTGTACATCTTGTATACTCACGTTTGATGTCTTTCTTGCCTACCCCTGTCCTTTGGGACCCTGCCTCATTCCCTTCTCAAGGTGGTCTCACAATATAATTTTTTTCTTCCACATCAGAGGTCAACAAATATTTCCTGTAAAGGACCAGATAGTAAATATTTCAGACTTTGCTGGCCATGCAGTCTCCGCCGCTACCTCAGAACTGTCATTGTAGCAGGAAAGCGTTTATAAATAATACATAAACAAAGAGGTCTGACTGTGTCCAAATAAAGCTCATTTATGGGCACCAAAATTTGAACGTAGTATAACAAAAAAAGTCAGATATATATTAAAATCATATATATATAAAATCAATAAATTTTTTTAAAAAGTTGTTAACCACTTGCAAATGTAAAAACTATTCTTAGCCCACAGGCCATTAACAGTCTACAAAAGTAGTCAGCAGACCGAATTTGGCCCACAAGCCATAATTTGTTAATCCCTGTTCTACATTATTTATCTCTCATTACTTAGCAGAAGATTGACAACCAGTTATATTATATGCTCCAGTATCTTATAACTTCTTAAACAATTATCTTCCTTTGATTCTACAAGCATGTCTAGCTACTATATTACTTCTCTGTTGATCTTTACGACAAAACTTCTTAAAACTATTGTACCAGTTAATCCCACATCCTCATTTTTCAATTATTTTTAAAATCATGTTAATGTAGTTTTCATGACACCACTATTATGAAAAAAAAAAAACTCTCATAAAGGTCATCAATTATCTCTGTTTCCAAATTGAGTGACGCTTTTGGGTCTACATTTTATTCAACTTGCCAACAGTTTTTAATCCAGCTGATGATATACACAGGAGACAGCCAAGGGTCCCCAGCGAAACACCACCTTCAAGCCTAAAACAGCCTGAAGGCTGAAAAACCAGACTGCGGGTCCAGATGAAGCCGGCTCTTTCCCGACTGATTCTGACCATGCCCACCCGCGCACTGGGAGAAGGGGGTGGAGCCACAGCAAGTCCGTGCGTTTCGTAGTGGGGAGGAGGCTGGCCTCTAGTTTCTGTGTGGTGGCCTGGGGTCCAATCTGTGAGGCAGGAGACTGTTGGTAAGACTCCTCGCTTTGCTGAGAGCTGTTTTTCCTTTTTCCTTTTTGCCCACTAAATTCTACTCCTCACCCTTCTATGTGTCCGTGAGCCTAATCTTTCCCGGTCCTGTGACAAAAACTTGGTTTTAACTGAACTAAGGAGAAAGTTCTGCAACACTGACTCCTTCTTTCTTGCCACACCTCTTATAGCTTATGTGACTTTTAGTCCTCCTACGGCATGCACCACCCCTCAGCCTTTGCAGTGGACTTCTTTGCTTATGCCACAATTCCTTAGCATTCTTCCTTTCACTCTTTCTCTAAGTACTCTCGTGTCTTTGATTCTAATCTATGTTCTGGCAATTCTGAAAACGTGTATTGCTTCAGCCCAGGCCATTGTTATGATCTTCAGACTCAAGTAAGCAATTGCCTACTTGGTATGTTCATGTACGTGTCTAAGAAGCTGCTCAAAGTTGACAAGGACAAACAGAACTGCTGATTTCTGTCTCTACCTGAATCTTCTTTTTCCTCCAGCCTTCTGCCTCCAAGTTAATGGCACCACCATCTACCCTGATAGTCAAATCATCCTTGACCTTGATTTCTCTTTTCCCCCACCCACTACATGTTAATAAATCTATTTCATCCTCTTCATTTTTGCTGTGCAGTTCTCATCCAAGTCACCTTCTCTCTTAACTACATTGCTACAACTACCCCTTTTCAGTGTCCCTTCTACATCTTAGCTCCTCCAATCCATTCTGTCTACACAGAATTGAAAGTAATTTTTTATGCATGAATTAAATCATTTTACAGCCTCCTGTGGCTTCCCATTGCACTAGCATGGCCTGCAAGAAGCTGCACGACTTGCCTTTTGTTTTCATTCCATGCCTCCTTTTCCTTTGATCGCAGGCTCTCAGTCACAACCACTTTCTATCAGGTCCTCAACCACAGTAAGCTCTTTCTGGCCTCAGGGACTTTGCACATGCCTTTTTCTCTACTAGAAATATTCTTCCTATGGCCACTTAGATGTTTGTATTGAGGCCTGATGCCTTCTGTAAACCTGATTCATAGATTTCCACCCCTGACATTTATTCTCTAACCCAGCTTAGCTTCTATTACTAGTTATATTAATTACTTATGATACATAAGGCTTAAATAGATATATAAATACAGTCACATCTAGAAGTTATCTACTTACTGTTTCCTGTTTACTGCTTGTCTCTCTGACTAGAATGTAAGCTCCATGGAGTCACAGAGGTCTTTCTTCACTATAGTACACACAACTGCTTACACTGTAATGGACACAAATTGAGATTGAAGAAATGAACACGTGTGCTCAATTTCAACAAAAACCAAACATGCAAAAAGTGCTATGGACTAAATATCTGTGCCTCCCCTCCCACAAATTCCTATGTTGAAGCCCCAGTCATCGATGTGATGGTATTTGGAGGTGGGAACTTTAGGAGGTAATTAGGTCATGAAGGGAGAGCTTTCCTGATGGGATCAGAGCCCTTATGAAGATACAACAGAGAGATTATCTCTCTCTCCACTATGTGAGGATACAGACATGATAAAGAAAATGTACATCTACACCATGGAATACTATACATCCAGAATCATGTCCTTTGCAGCAACATGGATGGAGCTGAAGGCTATTATCCTAAGCAAACTAACACAGGAACAGAAAGCCAAATACTCTATGTTCTCACTTATAAATGGGAACTAAACATTGTGTCCACAAAGAAGGGAATAACAGGCAAGAGGGCCTACTTGTGAGTGGAGGGTGGGAAGAGGGTGAGCATTGAAAAACTACCTATCTTGTACTATGCTGATTACCTGAATCATGAAATAATCTGTACCCCAAAACCCCTGAGACATGCAATTTACTTATTTAACAAACCTGCACATGTAAACCTGAATCTAAAATTAAAGTTAGAAAAAAAAAAGAGGAACTCATTTACAAACCAGGAAGAGGACCTTTGCCAGAAACCTAAACTGGCACCTTAATCTTGGACTTCCAAGCCTCCAGAACTGTGGGAAATAAATTTCTGTTGTTTAGGCCACACAGTCTATAACACAGATGTTTCTCAGCTTACAATAGGCTTATCTGGACAGGTTACATCACAATAAAACCATCATAAGCTGAAAATATCGCAAGTTGAAATGTATTTAATACACCTAGGCTACCAAACATCATAGCTTAGGCTAGCGCAATTGGGCAAACTCATCTTACGCAAAGCCTATTTTATAATGAAGTGTTGACTGTCTCATGTAATTCATTGAATACTGTACTGAAAGTAAGAAACAGAACTCAAAGTACAGTTTCTACTGAATATATATTACCTCGGTACTATTGTTAAGTCAAAAAATCCCAGGACAGGCCATAGGAAGTCAAGGATCTATATTTTGTTACAGCAGCTCAGGCAGACTAAGAAAGTATATCTTAGAATGTTAAATTTGAACGAGACTGTTAGTGACATTTAGCCTAATCCCTTCACTTTACAGATAAATAAGCTGAACTCCAGAGTGATGTTGGTGAACTGGACAAAGTCATGGCTTAAACAGGACTAGAATACAATTCTTTCATTTCTAGCCCAGGGCCATTTGTTCTATGTCACGGGAGAAAGACGAGAGACAATAAGAGTCATCTTTGTTCTGTGCTTTATACCCTTTTCTTTATTAAGGTTAATGTTTTCAACCTTTAAATAAGTTGCTAGAGGATAGGGACAGTCCTTTTAATTTGCTTAATGCAGCAAAAAGGGAGATAGCTGTATAAATTTTTCCAGACGTCTTGTTTATAGCCTTAAAGTCAGTGTCCAATAGAATTTAAATTGAATTTAACCTATTTTTAATATTTCAAATCATAGATGGTTCATGTTTTCCATATAAAATCTGCAGTTCCATCTTAGTATTTTGCATTTCCATCCTCTTTTTCCACCTTCAAGTGGTCTGGCTCTCCCAGGAATGTGGCAGCCAGATGACAAATGCTCTTCCAAATAACCCCAGGAGTGGTTTCTCCTTCTGCACCAGGGCTAGGCAGCCAGCTCAGAGAGTGGAAAGAGAAGGGGCTAGAAACCAGGCACCCTAGTTTACAATCCTGGCTCCACCACTAATTCCCGGTGTCACTCTGGACAAGCCGCTTCAACACCCTGGCCATAGTCCCCTGCTTTGTAGAATGAACAATTCAGAATAAAATCTTCTCAAAGCTTTCAGACAGCTCCAGCCTTCTATGGTTCTATTTTCTACACATTAAATAAATCTTTGCACCAAAACACTAATTCATCTTATTTCCTTCTCTCCCATTTACATTTTTTTGTATTCCTTCTTCATAAGGTGACCTTAAAGAATCTTCTCCTCTTCTCAAAATCCACATCACTCCTGAGAACGTCAATTTCCTTTCCCTGTTTTGCTCTGGCCTTCTCAAGCTGTTGCCTCAGGCAAGGAAAGTCTGTATGTCATGGGGATCAATTACCCAATAGGTAGCCTCAGTACATGCTCCAGGCACCCACAAGGCTAAGATTTCTGGATGTTCCTGAAACATATGAGAGAAAGCTTTCATGACCCCTGAAATCTATCCTTCAATGCCAATGGTAGTCAGACATATACCCAAATATCCAAGAAGAATGAAAACCTTTTGTTCGAAAATTTTCTACTCTCTGCTTAAATTGGGGGCACTAAAGTTACTTAACACCATCCTTATCTATGCCAGGGGCCACTCTAGAGACTGGCTGACTTAAAATGCATTCTTTCATTCATTTATACATTTAATGAATATGTTTTCAGTAATGACTACATGCTGAGCATTGTGTTATATCCTGGAGACCCAGAAATAGAGAAGATGCTAATCACTGTCCTCAGAAAACTTGGTCCCCTTGCAATGCTGACAAGTAAATATGCAACTACAGTTCAAAATGATCATTGTGATAATTTCCTTATACAGGCTTCACAGTTATTTTGAGTGTTATATTGAAGATAAGTGGGTTAATCCAGGCTTGGGCCTCATGTGAAGTATAAGAAGGGTCCGAAGTGGAAAGGTGGGTGAGTGGTCATTTCATCCTCATGGTGTGAGGCAGTCTTTGAAAAAGCTAGTCACATTTGGGTGGAATCCAAAACCCCACATTGGTCATTTTGAAATCTCAGGCTAATGGCACACACTCTACCCAGGCTTGTTAAGAACCTCTGAGCTTTACTTAAAAGCTGAAGCTTTCTTTTCACCCCAGCTCTTGATGTTCTGCTACAGGAGATTTATGCTTTTCCATAGAGAAATTCCCTACAGATCCTGAGGAGTTCCTTAGTCCATCTCTCAGCAGGAACGAGAGAGACCTGAAGCCACATTTTCCCCACCAGCTGACACAATGTCCTGTGGCACCATTGAGAGTGTGTGTGGCATTATTATCTCTGTAGGTGACTTGGAAAAGGTGGGGGTTTTGCCTTGTTATTGTGGGGTTGATATTTCAGTTATAATACATTCTAGTTGCCTTTATTCTTTAACTACAGTACAAAGTCAGAGGGTATGGTAAACCTTAGGATAATAATAATAACAAATAATTAACAGTTATTGAGCATTGACTACATGCAAAACATAGATTTTTAGTCCTCTAAGTGCCTCTTCTCCTTTAATCCTCCCAATACTCCTATGAGGTAGGTACTATCATAATCGTCCTCATTTTACCAATGAGGAAACTGAGGCTTAGAGAGATTAAATAATTTATTCTATGCCACAAAACTAATAAGTGGGAATGCTGAGGTTTTAACTGGAAGTCCAACTGATCATAGCCTGCATGTTTACTTGCTAAGCTATTTGCCTCAAAGCTTTAAAAATATATACTCCTGAGATGCCAATGATTATGGATGCTAAGTAATTTGAAACATTATCCAGATGGTAGAATCAAATTGAAATGTACTTAAAAATGAGCAGAACGAAAACTTCAGATGAGTTGTAATGATGAAATAAGAGAGTTCAAAGATGTGGTCCTACTGTGTGCTACTTTGAGGTTCTTCTGTCCCACCTAACCCTCTGCATCCCACTCTTCTGGGTATTAATTGCCCTTACTGGCTATTAGAACAAAAGGTGTAGCTGCAACAGAGTAAATGGATCACATCAAAGTGATTCATCCAGATATTCCATCACCAACTTCTTTTCTTGCTCTATTCCAATAAGATAGTTGCTCCTTCAGGCAGGTCTACAGAACTCATCCATCTCAGTTCTAGGTATTTGATTTCACCTTTCCAGCTGCCTAGAGTGCCCTGCATACAGTGTATGGCTATGTGAATTATGACTCATAAGGTCCATTTCTGTCCACACATCCTCTCTGCACCAACACATGAGCATTGACTAATTTGCATATCGGTAAAATTAGTTGGCCAGATAGGTGGGAAATATCAAAGTCAATAGGTTCACTAATCTTATCTGGATCAACACATGAGTTTAGCTACCTTGCATAGGGCCTCTTCTAGGAAAGGCATGAATAGCAACAATCCTGTGACAAACAATCACAGAAATGGAATTCCCTATGATAAAGTATAGAAATCCTAAGCATGCACTCCTATGCTGTCTTAACACATGAATGTTTAACCTCTGGCCAGAAGCTCTGGATGTCAAAGCAACTATCTCTCTCACATCCTTGGTCATACCCAGAGTGTCAGTCTAGCCAGCCACTAGAGAGAGAATGAGAGCCCCTCCACATCTACAGGACTATTCATTAACCATCACACTCATCCATCCGGAGCTTTAAGCACTGAGGCCTTTTACTCCTACCCCAAAATAATATATATATAACGCATATGTGTATTAATAGGAAAGTTCGATTTAGGCTGAATTAATTTTACATTGAATATTTTTATTAATTTGAATATAAATATAAATTATTTGAAATGGTTACCTGTGCTGGTTTTCCCTTATTGTAGCAAATACAGTGGAAACAATACAAAACAACTCGATGAAAGTCTTAGACTCCCTATAGCTTTCCCATCCTCCTGTCTCCTTTCTGCCAATCATTTACACTACTTTTTCCAAATTTGTCTTTCAGCATTTATGCTGACAGTTTGCTCCATGTCCAATTTTATGCACTTTTCTAAATTTTATAATTAAGTTGCATATAAATTTCTAATTTAACCTTTTGGAGCACAAAGCAGACCATGTCGATGAGTATTTATTGAAGGAATAGATGCTTGTCAGATATTCAGTGAATGAGAGATTAACCAAATGCTGACAGTGAAGAGAACATGACCACAAAACTTCAATTTTATGGGTGCATAAAGTTGAACTCCTAACCTTCAGCACATGCAAAAGAAAAACATGAATATCATCTAAATTTATAAGTGCACATTAGCCTACACATTTCAGATTTTTAAATTACATGGTAAGATAAGGATAAACGGGGCTCTCCCCAACTTGCAGGTGGGAACCACAGGCAGAATACAACAGTGATTTGACTGAGTTTTTTCCACTGAATTTCATTGCCTCTTAAAAATGGCTAAAACATCCACGGAACAACTTTATGCTGATTCACCCAAAAACTTGAAGGCATGTTTCTCATTGTGATTTCTCATTTCTGTTTTGTGATCAAGTATTTTTGTGTCTGCAAGTAAAGTAGAAGTGTAAAATCGATTAAGAAGGATGGAGATGACTGCAAGTCTGATTCTGAGAGAATTTTTTTACCCCGACTACAAGGTAAACCCATTACTTCTTGATGAGGTGTTTTCCCTTGTTTCAACTCTCAAATTTAATACTTACCAAAAAGAAAAAGGAAAATAGTTTTGAGTATAAAATAATATTCAACACACCATAAAGCTGAGGGATGGGAAGGAAGAAGGCAAAAAAATGAATATTTATGGTTACTTAATAGATTTTTTTAAAATTCAGAACCAATGTTTTGAAAGTCTGACTTCTGTTTAAGTTACAGAAAATAAATGGGATGTGCTGTGGCGGTGGGTCTACCCAAATGCTAGGCAAACTGCCGGAGCAAGTTGCTGTCTAGTGTGCTTTTCTTCATTGATCGGGTATTAGTGTTATCCACAGCAGAGGAATATGAGAAATCTAAATTTTAGTCAATGATATTTAGCGTAGTGTGGTGGGGCGAATAATTTCCCACACACACCCGCCCGCATCTACATCCTAATCCCTGGAACCTGTGAGTATGCTACCTTATAGGGCAAAAAGGACTTTGCAGGCATTATTAAGAATCATGAGTTAGCAAGATTATCTTACGTTATTTAGATGGACCCAATATAACCACCATGGTCCTAATAAGAAGGAGGCAGGAGGATAAAGATAGTAAAAGGTGATATGATAACAGAAGCAGTGATTGGAATGAAATGCCTATGGGCTGAAGAATGCTGGCAGTCTCTGGAAGCTGGAAGAAGCAAGGAATGGATTCTCTATAGCCCCCTTAGGAGCATCCAGCCCAACCAGAACCTTGATATTAGCCTCTTAAGACCCATTTTGGACTTCGGACCTCCAGAAATGTAAGAGATAAAGTTGTATTTTTTAAAGCTCTATGAGCAGCAATAGGAAACTAGTATAACAAAGGAAATGAATCTATTCTGAGTGCCAATATACTTACCTTCTATTCCAGCTTTGTCACTGATTTGCTATATGACTTTAAGTATATCCTCTAACCTCTCTGCATTTAGGTTTTCTCAGAAATATAATAGCTAGGAGTAGAGAAGAGATCAAAGCAGAGCTTGAAAACCAGTGGTATATAATTTGGAACTGGCCTGTTAAATATGTTGTTAACACTTTGAAAGACCAAGGCAGGTAGATCACCTGAGGTCAGGAGTTTGAGACCAGCCTGGCCAACATGTCGAAACCCCATCTCTACTAAAAATATAAAAATTAGCTGGCTGTGGGGGTGCATGCCTGTAGTCCCAGCTACTCGGGAGGCTGAGGCAGGAGAAGCGCTGGAACCCAGGAGGTGGAGGTTGCAGTGAGCAGAGATAGGGCCACTGCACTCCAGCCTGAGTGACAGAGTGAGACTCTGTCCCAAAAAATAATAATAATAAAATATATATATAGCCGGGCACAGTGGCTCATTGCTGTAATCTCAGCACTTGCGGAGGCCAAGGCAGGCAGATCACCTGATGTCGGGAGTTCGAGACCAGCTTAGCCAACATGGAGAAACCCCGTCTCTACTAAAAATACAAAAAATTAGCTGGGCGTGGTGGCACACGCCTGTAATCTCAGCTACTTGGGAGGCTGAGGCAGAAGAATTGCTTGAACCCAGGAGGCAGAGGTTGTGGTGAGCTGAGATTGTGCCATTGCACTTCAGCATGGGCAACAAGAGTGAAACTCTGGCTAAAAAAAAATATATATATATACACACACACACACACACACATACACACACACACACACACTTATATATATAGAGAGAGAGATGAAGCCAGGGAGCCAAGTAGCTGGCTCGGCAGGTCCCACCCCTATGGAGCCCAGCAAACTAAGATCCACTGACTTGGAATTCTCGCTGCCAGCACAGCAACAGTCTGAGATTCACCAGAGGGACGCTCGAGCTTGGTGTGGGAAGGGGCGTCTGCCATTGCTGAGGCTTGAGTAGGTGGTTTTACACTCACAGTGTAAACAAAGCTACTGGGAAGTTGGAACTGGGCAGAGCCCACTACAGCTCAGCGAGGCTACTGTGGCCAGACTGCCAGATTTCTCTTCTCCGGGCAGGACGTCTCTGAACAAAAGGAAGTAGCCCCAGTCAGGGACTTATAGATAAAACCCCTATATCCCTGGGACAGATCACCTGGGGAAAGGGGCAGCTGTGGGTGCAGCTTCAGCAGACTTAAAGATCCCTGCCTGACAGCTGTGAAGAGAGCAGCAGATCTCCCAGCGCAGCGTTCAAGCTCTGCTAAGGGTTAGACTGCCTCCTCAAGTGGGTCCCTAACACCTGTGTATCCTGACTGGGAAACACCCCCCAGTAGGGGCCAACAGATACCTCATACAGGAGAGCTCTGGCTGGCATCTGGAAGGTGTCCCTTTTGGAAGAAGCTTCCAGAGGAAAGATCAGGCAACAATCTTTGCTGTTTTGAAGCCTCCACTGGTAATACCCAGGCAAAGAGGGTTGGGAGTAGACCTCCAGCAAACTCCAGCAGACAGGCAGCAGAGGGACCGGACTGTCAGAAGGAAAACTAACAGAACAGAAAGGAATAGCACGTCCACTCAAAGAACTCATTCGAAGGTCACCAACATCAAAGATCAAAGGTAGATAAATCCACAAAGATGGAAAGAAACTAGTGCAAAAAGCCTGAAAATTCCAAAACCAGAATGCCTCTTCTCTTCCAAAGGACCACAATTCCTCACCAGCAAGGGAACAAAACTGGACAGAGAATGAGTTTGACAAATTGACAGAAGTAGGCTTCAGATGGTGGGTAATAACAAATTCCTCTGAGCTAAAGGAGCATGTTCTAACCCAATGCCAGGAAGCTAAGAACCTTGAAAAATGGTTACAGGAATTGCTAACTAGAATAACCAGTGTAGAGAAGAACAAAAATGACCCAATGGAGCTGAAAAACACAGCACAAGAACTTTGTGAAGCATATAGAAGTTTCAATAGCTGAATCAATCAAGTGGAAGAAAGGATATCAGTGACTAAAGATCAAATTAATGAAATAAAGAGAGAAGACATGAGTAGAGAAAAAAGAGTGAAAAGAAAAGAACAAAGTCTCCAAGAAATATGGGACTATGTGAACAGAGCAAATCTACATTTGATTGGTGTACCTGAAAGTGACGGGGAGAATGGAACCAAGTTAGAAAACACTCTTTAGGATGTTATCCAGGAGAACTTCCCCAACCTAGCAAGACAGGCCAACATTCAATTCAGGAAATATAGAGAACATCACAAACATACTCCTCGGGAAGAGCAACCCCAAGACACATAATTATCAGATTCACCAAGGTTGAAATGAAGGAAAAAATGTTAATGGCAGCCAGAGAGAAAGGTTGGGTTACCCACAAAGGAAGCCCATCAGACTAACAGCAGATCTCTCTGCAGAAACCCTACAAGCCAGAAGACAGTGGGGGCCAATATTCAACACTATTAAAGAAAAGAATTTTCAACCCAGAATTTCATACCAGCCAAACTAAGCTTCATAAGCAAAGGACAAATAAAATCCTTTACAGACAAAGCAAATGTTGAGAGATTTTGTCACCACCAGGCCTGCCTTACAAGAACTCCTGAAGGAAGCACTAAATATGGAAAGGAACAACCAGTACCAGCCACTGCAAAAACATACCAAATTGTAAAGGACATTGACACTAAGAAGAAACTGCATCAAGTAATGGGCCAAATTACCAGCTAGCATCATAATGACAGGACCAAATTCACACAAAACAATTTTAACCTTAAATGTAAACGGGATAAATGCCCCAATTAAAAGACACAGACTGGCAAATTGGATAAAGAGTCAAGACCCATCAGTGTGCTGTATTCAGGAGACCCATCTCATGTGCAGAGACACACATACGCTCAAAATAAAGAGATGGAGGAAGATCTACCAAGCAAATTGAAAGCAAAAAAAGCAGGGGTTGCAATTCTAGTCTCTGATAAAACAGACTTTAAACCAACAAAGATCAAAAGAGACAAAGAAGGGCATTACATAATGATAAAGGGATCAATGCAGCAAGAAGAGCTAAGTACCCTAATTATATATGCACCCAATACAGGAGCACCCAGATTCATAAAGCAAGTTCTTTGAGACCTACAAAGAGACCTAGACTCCCACACAATAATAGAGGGAGATTTTAACACTGTCAATATTAGACAGATCAACGAGATAGAAGGTTAACAAAGATTTCAGGACTTCAGCTAAGCTCTGGACCAAGCAGACTTAATAGACATCTACAGAACTCTCCACCCCAAATCAACAGAATATACACTCCTCTCAGCACCGCATCACACTTATTCCAGAATTGACTACATAATTGGAAGTAAAACACTCCTCAGCAAATGCAAAAGAACAGAAATTATAACCAACAGTCTCTCAGACCACAGTGCAATCAAATTCGAGCTCAGGATTAAGAAACTCACTCAAAACCACACAACTAAATGGAAACTGAACAACCTGCTCCTGAATGACTACTGGATACATAAAAAAATGAAGGCAGAAATAAAGACGTTCTTTGAAACCAATGAGAACAAAGACCAGAATCTCTGGGACACATACCGGAATCTCTGGGACACATTTAAAGTAGTGTGTGGAGGGAAATTTATATCACTGAACACCCACAAGAGAAAGCAGGAAAGATCTAAAATTGACACCCTAACATCAAAATTAAAAGAACTAGAGAAGCAACAGCAAACAAATTCAAAATCTAACAGAAAATAAGAAATAATTAAGATCAGAGCAGAACTGAAGGAGATAGAAACACAAAAAAACCTCTCAAAAAATCAATGAATCCAAGAGCTGGTTTTTTTAAAAGATCAACAAAATAGATAGACCACTAGCCAGACTAATGAAGAAGAAAAGAGAGAAGAATCAAATAGATGCAATAAAAAATGTTATAGGGTATATCACTACTGATTCCACAGAAATACAAACTACCATCAGAGAATACTATAAACACCACTATGCAAATAAACTAGAAAATCTAGAAGAAATGGATAAATTCCTGGACACATACACCCCTCAAGTCTAACCAGGAAGAAGTCAAGTCCCTGAATAAACCAATAACAAATTCTGAAACTGAGGCAGTAATTAATAGCCTACCAACCAAAAAAAGTCCAGGACCAGACAGATTCACAGCCGAATTCTACCAGAGCTACAAAGAGGAGCTGATACCATTCCTTTTGAAACTATTCCAAACATTAGAAAAAGAGGGAATCCTCCCTAACCATTTTATGAGGCCAGCATCATCTTGATACCAAAACCTGGCAGAGACACAACAAAAAAAGAAAATTTCAGGTCAACATCCCTGATGAACATCGATGCGAAAATACTCGATAAAATACTGGCAAATCGAATCCAGCAGCATATCAGAAAGCTTATCCACCACAATCAAGCTGGCTTCATCCCTGGGATGCAAGGCTGGTTCCACATATGCAAATCAATAAATGTAATCCATCATGTAAACAGAACCACATGACAAAAGCCACATGATTATCTCAATAGATACAGAAAAGGCCTTTGACAAAATTCAACACCCATTCATGCCAAAAATTCTCAATAAACTAGGTATCGATGGGACATATCTCAAAATAATAAGAGCTATTTATGGCAAACCCACAGCCAATATCATACTGAAGTGCAAAAACTGGAACCATTCCCTTTGAAGACCGGCAGAAGACAAGGATACCCTCCCTCACCACTCAGATTCAACACAGTATTGGTAGTTCCACCGAGGGCAATCAGGCAAGAGAAAGAAATAAAGGGTATTCAAATAGGAAGAGAGGAAGTCAACTTGTCTCTGTTTGCAGATCACATGATTGTATATTTAGAAAACCCCATCGTCTCCTTAAAAAACCTTAAAAACTCCTTAAAAACCCCAAAATCTCTTTAAGCTGATAAGCAACTTCGGCAAAGTCTCAGGATACAAAATCAATATGAAAAAATCAGAAGCATTCCTATACACCAATAACAGACAAACAGAGAGCCAAATCATGAGTGAACTCCCATTCACAATTGCTACAAAGAGAATAAAATACCTAGGAATACAACTTACAAGGGATATGAAGAATCTCTTTAAGAAGAACTACAAACCACTGCTCAAGGAAATAAGAGAGGACACAAACAAATGAAAAAACATTCCATGCTCATGGAAAGGAAGAATCAATACACAAAAATGGCCATACTACCCAAAGTAATTCATAGATTCAATGCTATCCCCATCAAGCTACCACTGACTTTCTTCACAGAATTGGAAGAAAACTACTTTAAACTTCATATGCAACCACAAAAGAGTCTGTATAGCCAAGACAACCCTGGGCAAGAAGAATAAAACTGCAGGCATCATGCTACCTGACTTCAAACTATACTACAAGGCTACAGTAACCAAAACAGCATGGTACTGGTACCAAAACAGAGATATAGACCAATAGAAGAGAACAAAGGCCTCAGAAATAACACCACACATCTAAAACCATCTGATCTTTGACAAACTGGACGCGAACAAGCATTGGGGAAAAGATTACCTATTTAATAAATGGTGTTGGGAAAACTGGCTAGCCATATGCAGAAAACTGAAACTGGATCCCTTCCTTACACCTTAAACAAAAATCAACTCAAGATGGATCAAAGACTTAAACATAAGACCTAGGACCAAAAAAATCCTAGAAGAAAACCTGGGCAATACCATTCAGGATATAGGCATGGGCAAAGACTTCATGTCTAAAACACCAAAAGCAATGGCAACAAAAGCCAAAATTGACAAGTGGGATCTAATTAAACTAAAACGCTTCTACACAGCAAAATAAACCATCATCAGAGTGAACAGCCACCTACAGAATGGGGGAAAATTTTTGCAATCTAGCCACGTGACAGAAGGCTAATATCCAGAATCTACAAAGAACTTAAACAAATTTACAAGAAAAAAACAAACCATCAGCCGGGTATGGTGGCTCACGCCTCTAATCCCAGCACTTTGAGAGGCCAAGGTGGGTGGATCATGAGGTCAGGAGATCAAGACCATCCTGACTAATGCAGTGAAACCCCATCTCTACTAAAAATAAAAATCTGTTAAAAAATGGGCAAAGGATATGACCAGACACTTCTCAAAAGAAGACATTTATGCAGCCAACAGACATATGAAAAAATGCTCATCATCACTGTTCATTAGAGAAATGCAAATCAAAACCACAATGAAATACCATTTCATGCCAGTTAGAATGGCGATCATTAAAAAGTCAGGAAACAACAGATGCTGGAGAGCATGTGGGGAAATAAGAATGCTTTTACACTGTTGGTGGGAGTGTAAATTAGTTCAACCATTGTGGAAGACAGTGTGGCGATTTCTCAAGGATCTAGAACTAGAAATACCATTTGACCCAGCAATCTCATTACTGGCCTTTTTCCCAAAGAATTATAAATCATTCTACTATAAAGACACATGGCACACATATGTTTATTGCAGCACTGTTCACACTAGCAAAGACTCGGAACCAACCCAAATGCCCATCAATAATAGATTAGATAAATAAACTGTGGCTCATATACCCCATGGAATATACTATGCAGCCATAAAAAAGGATGAGTCCATGTCCTTTGCAGGGACATGGATGAAGCTGGAAACCATCATTCTCAGTAAACTATCACAAGAACAGAAAACCAAACACTGCATATTCATAATCATAAGTGGAAGATGAACAATGAGAACACATGGACATAGGGAGGGGAACATCACACACTGGGGCCTGTCATGGGGTGGGAGACTAGGGGAGGCATAATATTAGGAGAAATACCTAATGTAGATGATGGGTTGAGTGCAGCAAACCACCATGGCACATGTATACCTATGTAACAAAACTGCACATTCTGCACATGTACCCCAGAACTTAAAGTATAATTAAATATATATATGTTATAAATTTTTTTGCAATGTGTTTAAAAGTAGACACTAGTTACAAACTCTTACAGATGAAGATTTTATATATATCTTATATATAAATAAAAGGTGTGTGTGTGTGTGTGTGTATGTATATATATATATATATATATAATGTCTTGGAAACACAAAAGATTTGGCAAAACTGAACCATTTTCCTCCAAGGCAATAATCTTCCAGTGTTAACTCTCCCCAGTTCTTACCTAGTCAGCCTCACACTTTTGATACCTGTCTACCCCCATGATTCCAAATTGTAGCAATGGGTACTCATAACCTCTGCACAGCATGATTAATTTCTACATTCTATACTTTTATCATTATTTTGTATCAACAGTCAGAGTCATAGAGTAATGCAACTTATGTTGCAGTAAGCAGAATTCCAAAATGCAACCCCTGCGAAGATTTTCTACCCTAATTCCCGGGACTGTGAAAATGATTATGTGAAGATATTTTGCAAATGTAGTTAGAGGTTACAATCAATTGACTCTGAGTTAGTTGAAGGAGAAATTACTCTAGCAGGCCCAATCTAATCACACAAGTCTTTTAAAATTGGAGTATTTATCTGACTGGTAGCAGAAAGTAAAAAGATTCCACATAGGGAAAGGATTTGTTGTGCTGTTGCTGGCTTTGAAGATGAATGGGGGCACTGCAAGGACCAGTCTTGAGGAGCTGAGAGTGACCTTGGCTGAGAGTCAAAAAAGAAAGGGACCTCAATCACGCAGCTGTAAGGAACTGCATTCTGCCAACAGCCTGAATGCCTTTGGAAATGTATTCTTCCTCACAGCCTCCAGATAAGAGCCCAGCACGGATGACACTTTCATTTCTGCCTTTTGGGACATTAAGGAAGAAGCCCAGCTGAGCTTCCCTAGACTCTTCATCTACAGAGATAAGCTAACACCTGGGTCTTGGTCTCAGCTGCTAAGTTTATGGTGACATGTTCTAAAAGCAATAGAAAATTGATACATACTGTAGAAGATACAATCAAGAAACATTTTATCCTTGCTGCCAAGATGGAGAAGTAGAGGAATCTGTCATCTGGAGGAATCTGGCTGTCTCCTAAGACGTCTAAGTGGAATCTATTAAACGAGAAAATTTGCCATATTTTAGCATCTACAGTCTGAGACTTGTAGGCTCAGAAACATGTTTACTTTCAATAAACTTAGATGTATCTCAGGGGAAGACTCAAATCATCCAAGCTCTTGGTGCTGATGTATAAGATGAAAATATCTTGTAATGATTCACAGTGACCTTAGTAAGACTCAAGGTAACTAAAATACAAATGGCATCATGACCACCAGTCATTTGGGAAATAGAATTGTAATTCCACTTACAAACCACACTTTGATTAAGGTTCTTACAGTTAAAACTTTGGGTACAAATTATAAATTCCTTGAATTGAAATTCCTGGGACAAAGGGTAAGTACACATTTTTGGTTTTTGATGAATATTGTCAAATTGCTTTCCAGAAAGATGGTACCCATGTATAACCTGTGGTACATAGAGGTGTCGCTTCCAAAATTTTATCAGCACTGGTGATCTTTTCCCCAGATGTATGGAAATATAATTGCCAAATAAAAGTTGTATGTATATAAGTGTACAGCATGATGGTTTGATATATGTATACACTGTGAAATGATTACCACAATCAAACTAATTAACATATCTATCACCTCATATAGTTACATTATTTTTATTATGGTAAGAATACTTAAGATATACTATTTTAGCAAATTTCAAGCAGACAATACATTACTATTAACTATAGCCACCATGCTGTACATGAGGTCTCCAGAGCCTACTCACCTTATAACAAAGTGTGCACCCTGGAAATGGAAAATCGCTGGTGATTTTTTTAATGTTTGTCAACTTAAAAAGCAAAAATTATATTTTAATTGGCAATTTTTAAATTATTGATTGTAACTTTTTTCATATTTGTATCAGTGATTTGTCCTTTTTTGAAATGGATATTCATGCCCTTGATCCATTTTTTGATTGGTTTCTCGATATTTTTCATCCTAACTTACTGAAATATCTCACATGTTAAGAATATTAACACCTAGTAAAGAGAAAAGAAAAAAAGAAGAATATTAACACCTAGTCATATACTTTGCAAATAGCATTACAAGTTGTTTTTCTCTTCATTCATTAATATTTTTAAATAGGGCAGGTTTTTTCTTATTTTTCTAAGAGCGTGTCTTTCATCAATTCCCTTTTTTGGGTGGCATGCTTAGAAAATGTTGCCACAGGCCAGGCGCAATGGCTCACGCCTATAATCCCAGCACTTTGGGAGGCTGAGGCGGCCGGATCACCAGGCCAAGAGATCAAGACCATCCTGGCTAACACTGTGAAACCCCGTCTTTACTAAAAATACAAAAAATTAGCCGGGTGTGGTGGCAGGCACCTGTAGTCCCAGCTACTCCAGAGTGAGGCAGGAAAATGGAGTGAACCGAGGAGGCGGAGCTTGCAGTGAGCCGAGATTGAGCCACTGCGCTCCAGCCTGGGCAACAGAGTGAGACTCCGTCTCAAAAAAAAAAAAAAAAAAATTGTTGCTTCAAGGTCACACATTCATCCCTCCCTATTTTCCTTTAAAATTTGATGGTTGTATTTTTTCCATTTACACATTTAATCTATCTGGAATTCATTTTACTATATGATGTTTGATAGGAATATAGTCTATTTTTCCAAATTGCTAGCAAGCTCTACCAATACTGTGTACAGAATAAATCAAAAACATCTTAAGATCTAATATCTCAGAGTTCATGCACACAATATGGTAGACATTTGGCTATTTTTCTCCCAATGGTGGTGCCCCCTTCATTCTCATGTACCCAGTCTCCTCATCCATCTCCTCTCCTTCTATTAAAAACTGCTCCCAGGAAAGTGTCTTATAAACTCATTTTCAATAAGGCACTGACACTTATAATTCATTTAAATCCCCAACTATTGAATACCTTCCATTGGTCAGGCTGTAAGCTAGGCCTTCCGGGATACAGGACTGAATCAGCCACAGAGTTTATCTTAGAAAGGTGTATTAGTTTGGTGGTAAGATACACAATCAAAAGCAGTAACAGTTTTTAGGTGCAATAATGATGATAATACTTGCAACAATTTGTTAAGTACTCACCATGTGCCTCTCAGTGAATGAAGTGCTTCATAATCATCTCATTCGACCTTCAGGACAATGTAAGCACTACGTTCTCATTTTTCACCACTCATGCTCCATTTATGAGTGGTTAACGGAGCAAATGTTTCAAATGTTGAAACTAGCATGGTGCCATTTTTAGTCTAAGCCACAGTTGAATACAGTATATAAAATTGAGCCACACAAAGAAATTGATTGGAGTCAATAGAGTGAGGGAAGAGATCTGTAGGTCACCTCTGCTAGTGAGCCCCAACCTTGGATGACCTGCAGATGTTAAATGCTGCATGCAAAACAACTACACAGAATTCAGAGAATAGGCAGTGCTGGATGGGGCCCTGACTGTTGATGTACTGGAACCTTTCCTTCAGCTGACTCGTACGGTACCACTTAGAAATAAATCCTTTTGTCGGTGATAGAATTTCTTGCTTAAGTGGCAAATGATTGGAGCTGTTCATTTTGAGGCTTTTGACCAAAACACAGAAGACAAAGAGCAACCTAAATAATCTAGGAGAAAGGGCATGCACAATTCTAAGACTGGGATCTAACTCCTTGATAGCCGGTCAATGATATGATAGGATAAATGTTCTATGAGTTTGGATTGAGGATCTTCTATGGTTCCAGTATGAACCCAGTGTTGGATGACTGGATGATCAATGGAACAGACATAAAAATGGGAAAATAGGAAGAGGAGCAGAGGAAAAAATAATGAATTTAGTTTTATAAATGTGGTTTGTACGGTATCTGTGGCCACTGAGGTAGAAATATCTAGGGGGCACAAGTAGGAATGGCTTTCAAAACACAGAGCTGGATTAGAGATGTAAATCATTATCCAGAATGAGCACATAAGGAGAGAAAGAAGGAGTAAGAGTAAACCACAGAAATTGCAAAAATTTAAAGGAAGAGCAAAAGAAACACTCTTTCAAAGAGATGGAAACAGACACAACAGAGAAATATTTTTAAAATAATAATGAGAAAAAAGGCTGTCAAGGGAACAAATGGAAATGAAAATTTCAAAAAGGAAGAAAATAACCAAAAATTTGTTCTTAAGACATTTTATTATTCATATCTTAAAAATCCGATTTCTACTTTATTTCCTACAAAAAAATAAATTTCAGGTTGATGAAAAACTAAAATATGAGAGGCATTGATATGGTTTGGCTCTGAATCTCCATTCAAATCTCATCTCTAACTATAATCCCCACGTGTTGGAAGAGGGGCCTGGTGGGAGATAATTGGATCATGGGGTTGTATTTCTTCCTGCTGTTCTTGTGACAGTGAGTGAGTTCTCATAAGAGCTGATGGTTTTAATGTGTGCCACTACCCGCCTCCCCTCCTGCCACCATGTAAGATGTACTTTGCTTCCCTTTCACCTTCCACCATGATTACAAATTTCCTGAGGCCTCCCAAGCCATGCAGAACTGTGATTCAATTAAACCTCTTTTCTTTATAAATTACCAAATCTCAGGTAGTTCTTCATAGCCATGTGAAAATGAAGTAATAACAGTCACTACTTAAGAAATTCTAGAAAGAAAATGGCTTTATAAATTGTAAATATGAGACACAAGAAATCACCAGCTACATGGATGAGTTGATTTGTCACAATAAAATTTAAAATACATTTTCAAAAAAATAGAAAACAAAAGTATAAATTAAAAGACAAGCCCAAGACTGGGAAAAGATACATTTAATGCATGTATCAAAAAGATTGAGAATTTAAAATATATAAAGAACTCTCTCTCACACACACACACACACAATCAAAAACAAAATAATCAATAGAAAAGTCGTCAAAAGATATGAGCAGAAAATACATAAGAAAATATGAATTGCTAATATAAACATTTGAAAAACACTGTAAACTTCAATGAAATGAACAATTTAAGCAACGAGATACTCTTTCACACTCATCAGATTCACCAAACTATAAAACAATGACATGCCCATTGCAAGGAGGTAAAGCAGTGTTTCCCAAGCTGGACACTTGTCACTGGGGGCCAGATAATTCTGCATTGTGGTGGATGTCCCACACATTGTAGGATGTTTAGCAAATGGTAATTACCAAGATTTTTAGAATGCAGTTTCTCATTTACTGTGGACATGACCATAAAATAATTTCCCACTAGATTTTTTATCTGTTACCTTGCTAGCAAGTAGTCTGTTGGGAACATTTTATTAACTCTTTATTAAACTGCTACTTGTTTTGCTTCCATTACCTAGATGAGCACTATCCAATAGAAATACAATGCAAGCCACAGGTGATTTTCTAATAGCTATTTCATCGGTAATCAATGAGATTTTACAACAGCTACATTTCAAATTCTCCCTGACAAGAGTACATGCACAGATCTCTTGAGCCTTGCAAATGTGCTTTGCCTGGTGAATACACATTATAACCTTTCTGGGTTGCTAATAACCAAGTGGTTTGTACATAGTGGAGCTAACTTAGGGAGGTTGGTTCCAAGACTCATTCATATTCATTATATGAACATCTCTGGACGTGTAAACTTATGTTTATATGATTGCTATCTATAAATTTAAAAAGAAAGAAAAGGATGTTTAGTAGTGTATACCTTGCCTTTGTCCACTAAATGCCAATAGAACAACCCCACCCCCACTGGTTGTGACAACTAAAAATATCTCTACACATTACCAAAAGTCACCTACAGGGCACAATCACCCCCCACCTCCACTGAGAAGCACCAGTGTCAAACACTGCTGGTGAAAGTGTAAACTGTTACAATTTTCAGAAGTAAACTGGCAACAACTAGTAAAACTGAAGAGGTGCAGAATCTATGATCAAATAAGGTATTTTGAATTCTATAGATTGGAGAAATCTCACCTAAGTGCTCCAAAAGACATGTCCAAAACTGTTGTGACATTGATTGACTATTGAAAATGTGTGAACAATCTAAATATTGATCAAGGAGAGTAGAGAAACTGTGTCGAATTCTTCAATGCAATACTATGCAAAATAAAACAAAACACAAATAACAACAATAATTATCAACATAGTTAAACTTCACAAACATAACATGAAAGGGGAAAACGTTACAGTAGAACAGCTAGATGATGCCATGAATGGAAAGCTTGAAAACATGAAAAACAACTTCGCATATTGTTTATGGGTGCATACACATGTACTAAATCACGGTTGTTGGCAGGTGATACTCCAAATTCTTTGAAAGGCAAAAGAGAAGAAACAGACATTTGGCTCCAAAGGCCAGTGTACGTCAGAAGCCACTACATCTCATTCACATTGTTGTGACTGTTGCTGGCCTTGTTGGCACAGAGCAGCAGCCTGGCCCGCAGCTTCTCCAGGCCTGCAGCTGCTCTAGCTGCACAGCTTTTCCAGGTCCATGGCTCCTCCTTCAGCTTCTCTGAGTCCAATGCCAAGTGTGTGTGCCGCTCCATGGCAAAGGGTACCCAGCTTCTTTTATATTACCTTCATCATCGAGGTCGGAGGCAGTGAAATACTGACGTATATTCCATTTTATCCTCACTCTGCCCCACTCCATGTCTATCTCGTCTTCTGCACTACTGACCTTACTAGACTCTAGTAATTTCAGGCCCATGACCAGAGGCAGAGGCAATAGTCTTCCACTTCTTCAACAGCTTCTACAATCATATAAAACCTACTCTCCATCACACATCCCTTATTCCATATCACTCAGAGTGGTTCTGCTTTCCTGCTGGAACACTAACTGATACAGTGTGTTTGAATGTTAAATAACATACATAGATTACCAGTAGCCTCTGGGGTTGGAGGGAGGAGAATGGATTAGCTGTGGCTCACCAAGATCTTCAACATTATTTATGATTATATTATTATTATATTAATAGTATTATAAATGTGTCCATAGTTTATTATTTATAATAAATTATAAAATTGTATATGTTATAATGAACTTTCATGTGTAAATTTCTTAAGCCAGTTGCTGAGTACCCAATAACTGAATGAACAAGTGAGCAACATTGGGCAATTTACTGAGCCTCTCATTTTTTATTTCCTTATCTGCAAAATGATAGGATTAAATACTGTTTATGTGCCATCCAGGTCTAAAAGTTCTTGAGCTCCATTAGTACCATCTATTGATATACAACATGTCAAGAAATAAAATACCTGTTTTCAAATGTTTGAAGGCCATCATAGAAGATGGTGATTTTTTCTACCCTATATTGTTTTTGAGAGTACTATAAGAAACAATTGCCTACCAATTAAATTTGCCCACCAAAGGCAGAAGAGAACTTTAAAACTAACATGTTCACTCTTCCTGGGACAATCCAAACAGAAGACAGAGGAGGATTTACCATGGGGGATACAGAAGAACTTACCATCTTGGGAAAGTGATAAAGCTGGATGGCCTCTAACATTTCCCTAAACTTGAATTGGCTACTTTTTGTACGAATATTTTCCATTTCAACTATTAGCTTAGAAGGTTGCAAAAGAACAGTCCAGGTCCAGTTTTTTTCTATTATAACAGATAGCATTACCGTTTGTAATTGTTGATCAAGGCATAAGCAATTTCTTGCTTGTCAATTTGAACATCTAGCCAGGAATAAATAGCACACAGTATGTGTAATGCAATCTTCAAAGTGTTTTATTGGAACAGTTCTTAGACCTCATACAAGGAAATAAAAAATAAGAAATGTAAATGAATGTGATGTCAGACTGAGGAAGCAAGTCTCTAGAGATCCCTGGAAGTTAGAATGGATTTTAAAATTCATTATGATTGAATTATAAAATAAATGAAAACCAGCAGGGTTAAATATGATGTTGATGGGAGCAAGAAAAGAAAGTTATTTGGATACCCATGGCAGGGAGCATGCAAGTTCAGGTTCACCTCTAGGTCAAGGAAGAATTTTCTTCAAGGTTCTTCTCTTTCAGTGTTTACTCTGTACCAGGCACTGTGACTGCGCGAGTCACTTGAAATACAAAGACTGAGAAAATAGGGTATTGACTGTTCAGAACCTCATGCTTTTGGAGTGAGTGGGGGTTGGGAGGAAGACATATGCAACTGAGAGCAAATAATAATAGAAAAGTAATAGCTAAAATCTACTAGACACTAACCATGTGCCATATACTGTCCTATGTATTTTACATACATTAACGCATTTCATTCTCACATCAACCCTGTAAGATAGGTACTGTTATTATTTCTGTTTTATAGTTACTAAACATGAGGAATAGATGAGTTAAGGAACTTACTTAGGTCACACAGCCTGTAAGTGGCAGAGCCAGGATTCAGACCCAAGTAGATCTAGATCCAGAGTCTGTGCTCCTGACAAAATAACGTATTGCCTCTTTCAATATTATAATGTTTCAGGGCTAAGAAGTCTGAAGATTGGTACTTTATTCTTATTGTTTTAATAATATATTCTTTAATAGCCCTGAAATACAGATTTTTAGTACTAAGTGGAAATAAGACAGAGACATTGCATAAAATTTAGCACAGATTAAGGCAGAGACATATATTTATCTGATAGTTCAGGCCCCAAGATGCTTATTAATGCCAAACAGAGTCTGTATTAGGCCATTCTTGCATTGCTATAAAGAAATACCTGAGACTGAGTAATTTGTAAAGAAAAGAGGTTTAATTGGCTCACAGTTCTGCAGGCTGTACAAGCACGTCATGGACATTGCTCGACTTCTGAGGAGCAATGCAGACAGAAAGCCAGCACATCACACGTGTGGAAGCAGGAGCAAGAGAGAGAGATAGTGGGGAGTGATATGTCAAACACTTTCAAACCACCAAATCGCTCAAGAATTCAATCACCATCACAAGAACAGCACCAAAGGGATGGTGCTAAACCATTTATGAGAAATCCAGCCCCACGATTCAATTACCTCCCACCAGGCCCCACTTCCAACATTGGGGATTACCATTCGACATGATATTTGGGTAGTGAAAATATCCAAACTATATCAAAGCCCATGACCCATTTCCATTTTATGTTGGAAATACTTATTGAATGTCAAAACTATAGCACACACTGCTATAAAAGAGGGGAGGAGAGACATAAGAGACTTTTCCTGAACTTAAGAAGCTTAAACCCTAATAGGTGAGATAAGCTAAGTACACAAATAACAACAGTAGAGGGAAGATTGTGATGAGGGCCTCAAAGAGGGTGCAAAGTGTTGAGAAGAGGAAATTTTCATTCAGTGAGAGAATCAAGAAAGCCTTTCTGGAGGTGGTGACATCTTGAGTGCTTACGTGGGATTCTGATAGAGGAGGATGAATAAAGGGTTAAAGTATCCTGACAAAGGAAAGAGGAGAATGACAAACAGAAAAGAAACCAAAGAAGTATTCTTAGTGATGATTAATTATGCGGATTGGTTGAGCAAAGTTGAAGTTGTGGATGAAAAAGTGGGTTGGGTCCCTGTGGAATGGCCCCTAAGGAGATAATGACTCAGAACTTTCATGATAAAAGGTCTTGTTTATTGGAGCCAGTTCATATTTATGCCCATGCTAGTGTATCATTTTTCTACCATTTTTGTTTAATCTTTCTTTTATCTCTCCTTTTCTCTCGCTCTCTTTTCTTTCCTTCCTCCTCTTTCTTCTTTCTCTCTTTTTTCTTCCTTTCATAGCCTAGAGTGCCTAGGTAACAGGGTCACTAAATACTCAGTTGAAATCTTGCACGATTACAATGTTTCTTTATTTCTTCTGTAGAACTCACATAAACATCTCTGAGACTAGAGAAAAAAACAAAACTGTAAAAATGTACTTATGCATAATTGTGTAAGATATTAAAATCTGTGCATAACTTAAAATAGAATGTCATCTTATGATTGATTAGTCATGTAATAAATCTTTCCTAGGAAAAACTACACACCCACTATACAAAAAACTCAGAAAATTCTGAAGTGAATAAATAAAAATTCTTGCTTTCCAGATGTTCACAAAGTATGGGGTAAATAGGCAAGAGTGAGTTATACACCGTAGAGATACAACACAGGCCTGCGAAGGAAAGGTCAGCCGCCTGGGTAACCTGTGAGTTCAAAGAAATTTGCCAGGTGGACTAAGGGAAAACAGTATCTTTGCAAAGGGAACAGCTTGTACAGAAACACATGAAGGAAGGCCTAGCTTATTTGCGGAATGGCAAGTAACTGGGGCATAAGATGCAGAAAGGGCGAGGCGCGGTGGCTCACGCTTATATTTCCAGCACTTTGGGAGGCCGAGGCAGGTGGATCACCTGAGGTCAGAAGTTTGAGACCAGCCTGGCCAACATGGTGAAACCCTGTCTTTACTAAAAATACAAAAAGTAGCCAGGCGAGGTGGCAGGCGCCTGTAGTCCCAGCTACTTGGGAGGCTGAGTCAGGAGAATGCCGTGAACCCTGGGGGCAGAGCTTGCAGTGAGCCGAGATTGTGCCTGCCACTGCTCTCCAGCCTGGGCAACAGAGCAAGACTCCATTTAAAGGAGATAGAGAGAGAAAAGGAAAGTGACAAGAATGTGACTGTGAATGTAAATTGGAATCAGTTATAAAAGGCCTGGAATAGCCAGTGAAGGATATTGAACTTTGAGCTTGAAGCCATTGAAAACCAGTCTAGGCAAGAACAGACTTAATTCAATTTTCAGGTAGATGACTGTGTTGGTAACATAAAGAGCGAGTTGAACTGGGAAAAATGCTATCAGTATAAAATCTAGTTAGAAGGTTATTGGAATAGTCCAGACCATAGATGACAATGTCTAGGATTTTTAAAATGCAAATGAACAAATATTTATGTAAAAACAGTAAATGGCAAGCAGAGTGCTAAAGAACCAATATCAACAAAAATGTGACCACTACTCTCAAGAAAATGAATAGTAAGCCTTGAACTAAGCTGTGGGTGATAGGGAATCAAAGTGAAGATTCTAGGATAGGAGAGCAGGGAAATTTTTGAGGTTTCTAGGGTGATAGAATGGCCTTCTGCAGGTACCACTTAGCAAGACAGGGAAAACAGGGGTTAGTCTGGGAGTACGATGATGGCTTCAGCTCTGCATACGTGCCTGCCAAATTTTTACTATATAGTTGATAAATTAATTATATAGTAAATTAATTAAATTGAGACAGAATTAAGTGGCACGGGTATTCAGTAGAACAGAAAATCCCTTGGGAATATTCAAACATCACCATTTCCTCAAAATTATCATCTGACCTTTGGAATATCACATTTCAATAATCAGTAGCCTTAGATTTCATCTTATTGTAAAATTTATCAAACAATCAGATGCCAATTTACCACACTTTTCCAACATTATGTTAGAGATTCTCCTTATATAGGTTCTTTTTCTCCAAGAATTCAATTACCTTTGTATTCCTTCCTTACTCCACAATATAAATTGTGTTAATAATGCAAGCTAAATATGGGAAAAATGAAAACTAAGAACGAGGGCTCTTGGTATGAAGAAAAGGACAGAGTTAAGTCATTTAAAAGCTAGATCAATTGGTCTTGGGAACCAATGAGAAATACTAAGAGTTGTGGAGAAGAAAAACTAGTAGGTTTTCAAACTTTCTGACTTAGGTGAGCATATTGATGATAGAATTATACATGTAAATAAGGATTATTGAGAAGTATCTTTGAAGTGGGAAGAAAAATAATAAGTTTTAGTCTGGGCCATATTGACCTTGACATTTTTATGGGGCACCATGGTATCTAAGAGACAGAAATATAAACAACTGAGACATAAATTGAGACCATTTAGGTATTACTTGAAATTTTTGGCTTGGATAAAATTAATGAAGAGCAAGTATAACAGTGTGTTCAAGAAACAAATTCCGAAGAATATGATAATTGAAAACATAGCTGCAAAAAAAAGACATCTGAAAAGATTAAGAAGTACATAGAGATGTAGGAAAAGGTAGGAATAAGGAAACCAAGGGAGAGGAAGAGCTTCAGGAAGAAAAGAAAAGCAAACATTCTTTTGGTCTGAATGTTTCTGATGGTCTGAAGCATCAATCAGTCAAGACTAAGAAGGATTTGTTGGGGTTTTTAGCTGTTCAGGCTTTCAAATGGCTTCCACAAAACAGCTGCAGAGGAGCAGTGAAATGAGATGATGGTGAATCTATGAGAAAACTGTAGGTGATAAGTTGTAACCTCAAGTAGACACGATTCTTTCAAGAATCTTGGTTAAGAAAAGAGGTAAGGAGAGAATGGAAATAGCTCAAGTGGGGCTTCAGATTTAGTTTTCAGGGAAATAACAAAAGCACTGCTTTGGAAATCAAAATGCATTTGTCACTTTTTCCTTTAGGCCATATATGTAAAGTACACTTTTTTCTGTGCTTATGAAGAAATTTCTGAAGTGAAGATTCCTGAAAAATTTGTGTGTGATGCAACTATCATAATTTCAATTAATATATATCATTATAAAATATCTTCTCACTGATTTCCACATGATCAAATTTACTAGAATCCTAAAATTATGTTTATCTGGTATTTCATCAACATAATTTGAATTTAATTATTTGAAATATCTCTTAAATGATATCTGTTAATATCATTAAATTAAATACCTAGAGACACAATATAAACCAAAGCTTACATGCTTACATTTTTCAGCATTTACACTATGACAGGCATTGTTGTAAGTGCTATTATCTTATTTATCTTTACCTCTTTTTACAAGAGCCCATGAAGTAGGTCCTGTTTGTTTTCTCCACTTCACAGAGGCACAGAGGCTTTCCAATACCACACAGCTAATAGGTGGCAGATCTAGATTCAAACCCAGAAGACACCAGAGCCCATGATTTTAACCACCGTGCCCCCTTGACTCTTGGTAACTAATTGTGACTATCATTCCATATAAAGAGACATCTCAGATGATTTTGGATAATGTCTTGTTTCCCTACTTCTGTCTTCACTAACTTTCAGGGCATTATTTCTCCCTCCTGAATTCAACTTAGTAAAAAGGATAGCTAAGTCATTCATGTAATTATACTAGTATTCAGACAAATTCAAATGTGGATATGTTTATCCTTCTGTTTAAGAAGGTTACTTAGCTACTACGGCTCACCCTCCAGCTGGGAACTGAGGAAGAATCCAACTGGCATGGAAAGGTCATGGCCATCAGGCCACTGGGCAAGGTATGTAATTGGGAGATTTCAGAATGGTTTCTGATTGTCAAAGTTAGGACTGAGATCCAGGGGAAAAGCAAAATTTATTTTACATGAAAACCATTCAAGACATTTATACCAAAAAAATTGTGAAGAACAAAACTCTTCCGTCACATATGTGATCCAAATGTTAAGAAGTCTTCAAAAATAAGAATAAAACTAATGGGGAGCTACTTCTGTCTCAGCTCACATTAAATGGATGGGTCACAGTTTGCAGTATGATTGCACACATATTTTTTCAATTTTCTTATTATGAGTTAACAGTTAGCAACACAAAATAAAATTAAGTTAAAAAATAAATGAAGCCCTCCAGCAAAAACTAGAACAATATACAAGTAAATGGGTGTATGGATATTATGGTAAGGAGAGGGATTCGACAGCTTTCTATACTCCTCATAATTGTAAATGCATAGTGTGGTAAGAAATATGGGTATTCCTACAACCATTCATAGATACATTATTTGAAGTAATTCATAAACTTGACATCAAATTAGCATTGAACAAGATCTAATCTAAATACAATTAGTCCCTTCCCATGGAGTGTTTAAAATTTAGTAAATAAAGAAAAACATTATTTATATATATATATATATATATGGAGAGGGGGAGAGAGAGAGAAAGAGAAAGAGTGAGAGAGAGAAAGAGAGAGACAGAGACGGAGTTTCACTCTTGTCACCCAGGCTGGAGTGCAATGGCACAATCTCAGCTCGCTGCAACCTCTGCCCCCCAGGTTCAAGCAATTCTCCTGCCTCAGCCTCCCGAGTAGCTGGGATTACAGGTGCGAATCACCATACCCGGCTAATTTTTGTATTTTTAGTGGAGACGGAGTTTTGCCATGTTGGCCAGTCTGGTCTCAAACTCTTGACCTCACGTGATCCGTGCACCTCAGCCTCCCAAAGTGCTGAGATTACAAGTGTCAACCACCCCGCCCAATCAAACATTTAATATTTTTAATGCAAAGAACAATATATCTGTTTGGCATGTCTTCACAGCAAACATTTTGGGGGACAAATCTAAATGTACTAATTAGGAAAAAAAAAGAAAATACAGGTTATGGGCTTTTAGATGCCTTAGTATAAAAGTTTTACGTACGCTGTCTCAGTATTCCTCACTGCATGTCTCCCTGGAAGATTATAGTATCACTCCCTATTTGAAAAAAAAATAAATACACTGAGGCTCAGAGTTAAATAACTAGTCTGAGTTTACTGAGCTAGTTAGTAAGTAGCAGAACTGAGATTGGAACCCAATTGTAGCTGATTCAAAATTCCTTCCACCTCAAATGTTCCCTCTGTGAGTAACAAAAATTATGATCTCTCAAAATTTGAATATAATGGAATATAGATATTATTAATCTAATATAACTAAATATTAGATATTAAATAGCAAAGTGTTGAACTCAGCTTTCTGAAGTAAAAAAAATAGGTTCCTGTAATGTTCTTATTTTACATTAAAAGGGAAATAAACTGTAGAATAAAAACCAATTTGTATGTAGAAATAATTTACCCAGAAATAGCCAATGGGAATCACAGCCTAATTGTTAAAAGAGAGACATTGATTTTTCAAAAGACTATATTGTCCTAGAGTTTGACTTATACTGAAATAAATGAATATATTTAGTACTTACTGGCATAATATCCATTGATTAGCCTAGCAAAGGAACTTCTAGATAAGATTATTGAAAGAATAATTCTATTTTTGCCAATGTATACTTCACGTAAGATAAAGAAATCACATTCTTGCTGAAAATTGTATATCAACTAGGATTGTGTATTACAAATAACAAAATCGCAACTTGAACTTATTTAAACAATGAATGAAATATACTGGCTCACGTAAAGGAAAAGATCTAAAACATAACTAGTTTCAGACAGGTTTTATCCAGGAGCTCAAAAAATATCACCCAGAAGTCAATTCTTAAGCATCTCTTCCCTTGGTACTCTGCTTGATCACTCAGGCTTCCCATAAAGGTTCGCTCAGCTCCCCCTGTGCCAACCATGGCTTTCACAGATAAAAATCTCACAGCCTCACCTAACACTATTGCAGGGGAAAGTGACTGTCCTGATGTAGTTTCCATAGAGGAGAGACAAAGCTATTTTTCTTTTCCAAAAACTATCAAATTATTGTGCATTTTATTAGCCCTGTTTGGACTTCCTGGCCCACTATAATCAGGGAGGATGAAACATGAGTATTCACACGAGCCTCCAAGGTGGAGAGCCTGCCACTGGACTAGGCATCTCACTCAAAACACTTACACTCAGAATTGGGAAGGGCTAGCTTCTCAAAGGACTCAGATACAATTAAGATGGGTGCTTGGTGTCCTTCAAATTGTAAATGCCCCATACAAATGGAAATAATTCTGGCCAAGACAATAACATGAAGACATACAATCTCAAGGCTGAAATAATGACCATAACAATAAAATTAGTGATTATATTAAATAATAGGTACTACTTAATTACTAAGACAGCCGCCAAAGTGCTTTACTTCTCTGTGTGTGTGTGTGTGTGTGTGTGTGTGTGTGTGTGTGTGTGTTCGTTTTTTGAGACAGGGCCTGGCTCTGTCACCCAGGCTGGAGTACAGAGGCACAGTTAGGGCTCACTGCAGCCTCAACCTCCCAGGCCCAAGCCATCCTCCCACCTCAGCCTCCCAAGTAGCTGGGTCTATAGGCATGCACCACCATGCTCAGCTAATTTTTTTGTATTTTTTGTAGAGATAGGGTTTTGCCATGTTGCCCAGGCTGGTCTTAAACTCCTGGGATCAAGCAATCCAACTGCCTCGGCCTCCCAAGTGCTAGGATTACAGGTGGGAGCCACTGTACTTGGCCTACATATTTTATTTGATTGAAATCTCACACTATCTGATATAGTTTGAATGTTTGTCCCCACGCAAAACTCATGTTGAATTGTAATCCCTAGTGCTGGACATGAGGCCTGGTCAGAGGTCTTTTGATCATGGGGCAGATCTCTCATGGCTTGATGCTGCCTTTGTGATAGTTTTAGCAAGATCTGGTCATTTAAAAGTGCGTGGCACCTTCCCACCAGCTCTCTCTCTCTTGCTCCTGCTTTTACCAAATGAGATACCTGTTTCCCCTTCACCTACCACCACGAGTAAAAAATCTTTCTGAGAATCCCCCACCCCAGAAGCAGATGCTGGCACTATGTTTCCTGTACAGCCTGCAGAACCATGAGCCAATTAAACCTCTTTTCTCATAAATTGTCTAGTCTCAGATAGTTCTTTATAGCAAGGCAAGAATGGCCTAATACAGTAAATTGGAACCAAGGAGTGGGGCATTGCTATAAAGATACCTGAAAATGTTGAAAGCAGCTTTGGAACTGGGTAACAAGCAGAGGTTGGAAGAGTTTGGAGGCCTCAGAAGAAGACAGGAAGATGAGGGAATGTTTGGAATTTCTTAGAGACTGGTTAAATGGTTGTGGCCAAAATGCTGACAGTGAAATGGACAGTTGCAGTCCAGGCTGCTGCGGTCTCAGATGGAAATGTGGAATTTATCAGTAACTGAAGCAAAGGTCATAAATGTAATGCCATAGTAAAGAGTCTGATTGCATTGTGCGCCTGCCCTAGGGCTCTGTGGAAGCTGGAACTTCATAGCGACGATTAAGGGTATCTGGCAGAAAAAATTTCTAGGCAGCAAAGTGTTTAAAATGTTGCCTGGCTGCTTCAAACAGCCTATTCTCAGATGCAGGAGCAAAGGAATGACTTAAAGTTGGAACTTCTGTTGAAAAGGGAAGCAGAGCATAAAAGTTTGGAAATTTTGCAGCCTGGTCATGTGACAGAGAAAGAAAATGCTTTTGTGGGGGAGAAATTCAAGCAGGCTGTGTAGCAATCACACAGAAATATTGCATAATTAAAAGGGAGCAACATGCTGATAGCCAAGATACTGGAGAAAAGGCCTCAAAGGAATTTCAGAGATCTTCTAGGCAGCCCCTCCCATCACAGCTCCAGAGGCATAGGAGGGGATAATGGTTTCACGGGCCAGGCCCAGAACCCTGCTGCCTTGCACAGCCTCAGGACACTGCTCCCTGCATCCCACCTACTCCAGCTCTAGCTGTGGCTCAAAGGGTCCCAGGTATTGGTTATGTCACCACTCTGGATACTGCAAGCTGCCGTAGGCCTTGGCTGCTTACATGTGGTGTTAGGCCTGCAGGTGTGTAGAGTACAAGAGTGAAAAATGGTTGGCAGCCCTTGCCTAGATTTTGGAGGTTGTATGAGAAAGCCCAGGTGCCCAGGCAGGGGCCTGCTTTAGGGGCAGAGTCCCTAGAGAAAATCTCTACTAGTGGGGAGGGGAAATGTGGGGTTAGAGGCCCCACACAGAGTCTACACCAGGGCACTGCCTAGAGAAGCTGTGAGAAGGAGGTGGCCATCCTCCAGACTCCATAATGGTAAATCCACCAGCAGCTTGTACTCTGCATCTGGAAAAGCCATAGGCACTCAACAACCTGTGAGAGCAGCTGAGGGGGCTTTACCCTGCAAAGCCACAGGGGCAGAGCTGCCCAAGGCCTTGGGAGCCCACCTCTTGTACCAGTGTGCCCTGGATGTGGCACATGGAATCAAAGGATACTATTTTTGAGTTTTAAGATTTAATGACTGCCCTGCTGGGCTTCAGACTTGTGTGGGGCCTATAGCACCTTTCTTTTGGCAAATTTCTCTCTTTTGGAACAGGAATGTTTACCCAGTGCCTATACTCCCATTGTATCTTGGAAGTAACTAACTTGCGTCCTATTTTACAGGCTCATAGGTGGAAGGGATTTGCTTTGTCTCAGATGAGACTTCGAACATTTGAGTTAACAGTGGAATGAGTTAAGACTTTGAGGGATTGATGAAAAAGCACGATTGTATTTAGCAATGTGATAAGGACATGAGATTTGGGAGGGGCCAAGGGTAGAATGATATAGTTTGGGTATTTATCCTCACCCAAATCTCATGTTGAATTGTAATCCCCAATGCTGGGGGCGGTACCTGGTGGGAGGTGTTTTGATGATGGGGGCAGATCTCTCATGGCTTGATGCTTTCTTCGTGATAGGGAGTTCTCACAAGATCTGGTCACTTAAAAGTGGTGGCAGCTTCCCCCTCAACCTACCCATCTCTCTCTTGCTGTTGCTCTCATCGTGTGAGACGTTTGCTCCCTCTTCATCTTCCACCATCAGTAAAGGCTTCCTGAGGCCTCCCCAGAAGCAGATGCTGGCACTATGTTTCCTGCATAGCCTGAAAAACCATGAGCTAATTAAACCTCTTTTCTTGTAAATTACCTACTCTCAGGTATTTCTTTATAGCAATGCAAGAACAGCCTAATGTACTACCTATGAGATAGGTCTTACTAATAACCCCATATTTTACAGATGAGGCTATTGAGACCGAGAATATTCGTGTACAATTTCAGTATGAGATAAAAACCCATGTCACCTCTGTAAATTAAGGAAGGATGCCATCTACAGGACAGAAACTTTGAAGGAAAATTGCTAGATATAACACAGATGAGGCTAGATTCATTCAACAAATATTTATTGAGCACTTACTATATGTAAAAATTAAGTTGGGCACTAGAGGCACAGTACAAGTTGCTAAATTTAAAAAATGTCAACTTGCGACTCCAACCTGCAAACACAGTGTACCCACTCCTAGACTTCTCATAGAGCCTCAAACTTACCAAAGCCCTCCTACTTCAGGGCATTTACACATGCTGTTCTTTCTACTTTTACTCTGCCCATGAGTCTCTTCTCTTCACACATCTTCTCATTCTTAATATCCATGTTCCATCATTGTCATCACCTGATACTTAAACTTTCTGTATCTGTCAATTTGCAGATTAGTACCACCAAAAATTGAAGGTTGTTAATGCCAGCAGAGCTCTCAATGTTACCTGTGGTCACACTAAGACCCTGTACTCAGTTTCTCTCTTTCTGCAATTGTAATTTCAATTATTTACCAGTATCCTCAAGTCTTTGATGCTACCACCTTCTCTTACCATCAGCAGTCTACTTCTTCATGAGAAAATAGAAATTTTTAGAGAGTAACTTTTTCATGTGTATTCCTAACTGCAACCATATCTCTATCCAATGTCATAGGTCCCCAGAATCTTATTTTAACCATAAAACTTCCTCCTGAATCCATTTATAAAGATTGACCTCGGACCAACCCCATTCACCCTCTTGAGAAATTAGAATTAAAACTGATAAAGTATATATTCAATTTTGCATGCTTTCTTTTAAACAGAAAAGATGTCAAAAATTGGAGATGTGTTATGGCTATCTTTCACCCTATGTACATATCATAGATTAAATCAATATGCTTAGATAGAGAAGGCCATGAAAATTTAGAAAAAGAGATGAGAGATAAAGGGAAGCTTCTGCATGAGTTTCCTAAGACTTTCCATTTTCTTGGTTCCAGGTCTTTTCTAAGTCTCAGCTATATTCCTACATTTCTTTGGAGGCAGTCCTGTAATCTTATGATTAGGCTTGCTTTGCTAGTATTGGTTTGTTTCTGTCACTTCAACTAAAAATCATAAATACAAAATATTTACTTTGCAATTATTTCTAATATGTTTTCTCCCCATCTCCACTGCCAGATTCTGGCCCACACCATCATTATCTCTTAACTGGGTAATTGGAATGGCCTTCTAACTGGTCTCCTTACATGCCCTTGTGCTCCATCCAGTTATTTATCAAGTTGGGTTATTTGGAAATCATTTTATTCTACTATATAAAAGTTTTCAATGGCTTCCCTTTGTTAAAAAGCAAAAGGCTAAACATGTACTACACAACCTTAACATATTATCGACTAGACACAGTGGCTCATCCCTGTAATCTCAGCACTTTGGGAGGCTGAGACAGGTGGATCACATGAGGTCAAGAGTTTGAGACCAGTCTGACCAACATGGTGAAACCCTGTCTCTACTAAAATACAAAAATTAGCTGGGCATGGTGGCAGGTGCCTGTAATCCCAGCTACTCGGCAGGCTGAAGCACGAGAATCACTTGAACCCAGGAGGCTGAGGTTGCAGCGAACCAAGATCATATCACTGTATTCCAGCCTGGGTAACAAAGCAAGACTCCATCTCAAAAAAAATAAAAATAAGAAAAAACCCTTTTATAAAGGGCTGGTATGTGTACATGTGAACATGCATTTTTGCATATTGGTTCATAGCCAAAAATGCTTGAAAGCCACTGTTCTAGTTGGTTTGTAGATAACCTGGACACACAGGGCAGCTCCAGCAAGAAAGAATTCTTCTGAAACTTCAACTCCACTCTGGAAAGTTCTGAAAGACAATGGAAAAGAGTAGAAGTTTGATTAGTACACTCTATAATCATGCTTGATATCAATAAAAATAAAGACATCATACAACCACAAAAATGACCAATCTTCTCCCATTCCAGCTAACACAAGAAACTATTGCCTTTTCTCCAGAAAAAAAATCTGTGGTTACCTTATCCTACCTCTGTAATAAAGATAATTAAGATAACCAATCATCAAATTACTTTTGTTTCTTCTCAGTACTCGATCCAGGACAGAACCCAACTTCCATGAAATATCCTCAAAATCACCTAACCCAAGCCCAAATCTTATAACAAGCCCCTCCTAACTTTTTCTTTCTGAGACATTCCACAGTTCCCTATGGTGTGTGTTACATGCAAGCACCACTAAAGACGCAGGAAAGAGAAATTAATTTATTGCAGTGGATTCCTCAAAGCATTAAGACTTCATTGTCTCACAGGACCCAATTGAGAAGGGCTACGGGACTTTCCGTGTATATTTTATTTAGCCTAACAATCCTAGGAAGAAATAATTATTAGCACTACCATCCTACAGACAGAAAAACAAACTGAAGCACAGATTGGTAAGGTAAAGAATCTCAGATCTAAGGAGTTGAGCCCAGGCAGTCTGATGGCAGAGATGTTTCATCACAGAAGCTGTCTGGCTTCCAGCAAAATGCTACCACAATCTATTTAGTTACCCAGAGTCAAAATCGGGTGTTATGTTTATATCTGCACTACCCTGCCCCTTTATATCTAGCCAGAGCACCAACGAGGGTAATATATCCTCTACCTCCTACCTCCTACCTCCTCTTTCCATTCTCATTGCCACTCTGCTAGTTCAAGTTCTCATTATCTCTCCTTAAACTGCTGCAAAATGTGTCAACTGCAATGTTTACCTCCAGTCACCTCCTCCTGTAATCAAACATAAATTCCTAAAGAATAATGTTCCTAAATACAGCCTTGATCATGCAGTTGCTTGCCAGAAGATATGTGATAGATGATAGATAGATAGATAGATAGATAGATAGATAGATAGATAGATAGATAGATAGATAGATAGATAGATAGATAGATAGATAGATAGATGAAAAACCACTAAACTGTACAGTTTGTCATTTAGACTCCTATAACAGTTGACAGCTGCAGTCTATTTTCATATCATTTCTCCCATTACCTTCCTCCCTCCAGATGAATTAAACCCCTTATCATTTCCTGAACAAGTCCTCAATTTTTCTCATTCTTATGCCTTCGTTCACACAGTCGCTGTTGGGCCTACATTCCTAGGTTTCAAAATTCTACACATGAATGGGATACTTCAACACCCCACTGATAGCATTAGACAGATCATGAAGGCAGAAAACAAAGAAATTCTGGACTTAAATTCTACACTTGACCAATTGGACCTAATAGATATCTACAGAATACCCTACCCATCAACTACAGAATATACATTCACATTCCTTTCATCTGCACACAGAACATACTCCAAGACTGAACACATGTTTGGCCATAACACAAGTTTCAATAAATACAAAAAAGTCAAAATCATACCAAGCATGCTCTCGGATCACAGCTGAATAAAAACAGAAATCAATACCAGGAAGATCTCTCAAAACCACACAATTATATGGAAATTAAACAACTTGTTCCTGAATGACTTTTGAGTAAACAACTAAATTTAGGCAGAAATAAAAAAAAATATATCGAAATAAATGAAAACAGAGACAAAACACCAAAATCTCTGGGATGCAGCAAAAGCAGTCTTAAGAGGAAAGTTCATAACACTAAATGCTTACCTCGAAAAATTAGAAGATCTCTAATTAATTATCTAACGTCACACCTAGGGGATCTAGAAAAGTAAGAACAAACTAACCCTAAAGACAACAAAGGAAAACAAACAATTAAAATCAGAGCAGAACTGAATGAAATTGAGAGCCAAAAATCCAATCAAAAAATCAGTGAAACTAGAAGTCAGTTCTTTGAAAGAATAAACAAGAGTAATAGACTGCCAGATAGATTAACAAGGCAAAAAAGAAAGAAGATCCAAATAAGCATGATCAGAAATAACAAAGATGACATTACAACTGATCCCACAGAAATACAAAGGATCCTCAGAGACTTATATGAACACCTCTAGGTACACCCTCTAGAAAATCTACAGGAAATGCACAATCTATCAATATTAAATCAGGAGGAAATTAAAACCCTGAACAGACTAGTATTAAGTACTCAAATTGATTTAGTAATAAAAAAAGAAAAAAACTACCAACGAAAATAAGACCCAGACCAGAAGGATTCACAGAATAACCCTACTGGACATACAAAGAAGAGCTGATACCAATTCTACTGAAACTATTCCAAAAAATTGAAGAGGAGGGACTCCTCCCTAACACACTCTACAAAGCCAGCATCATCCTCATACCAAAACCTGGAAAAGACACAATGAAAAAAAGAAAACTATAAGCCAATATCCTTTATACACATAGACAAAAAAGAATCATCAACAAAATACTAGCAAACCAAATCTAGCAGCACATCAAAAGTTAATTCTGATCAAGCAGGCTTCATTTCTGAGATGCAAGGTTGGTTCAAGATACACAAATCAATAAATGTAATTCACCAGATAAGCAGAATTGAAAACAAAATCTACATGATCATCTCAATAAATGTAGAAAAGGCTTTCGATAAAATTCAACATTCTTTTATGATAAAATCCCTCAACAGACCAGGCATCAAAGGGACATACCTCAAAATAATAAGAGCCATTTATGACAAACCCACAGCCAACATCATACTGAAGAGCCAAAAGCTGGAAGCATTCTCTCTGATAAATGGAACAAGACAAGGTTGCCATCTCTCACCACTCCTATTCAACATAGTACTGAAAGTCCTAGTCAGAGCAATCACACAAGAGAAAGAAATAAAAGGAACCCAGATAGAAAAAGAAGAAGTCAAACTATCTCTCTTCACTGATGATATGATTCTATACCTAGAAAAACCTAAAGACTCTGCCAAAAGACTCCTAGAACTGATAAACAACTTCAGTAAAGTTTCAGAATACTAAATCAATATACAAAAATCACTAGCCTTTCTATACACCAATAACATTCAAA
Organism: Theropithecus gelada; assembly: GCF_003255815.1. Taxonomy (NCBI): domain Eukaryota; kingdom Metazoa; phylum Chordata; class Mammalia; order Primates; family Cercopithecidae; genus Theropithecus; species Theropithecus gelada. The sequence goes on from NC_037676.1 coordinate 121,604,263, forward strand.
CTGAGAGTCGAATCAAGAATGTAATCCCATTTACAATAGCCACACACAAAAAGACCACTAGAACTGCATCTAACCATAGAAGTAAAAGGTCTCTACAAAAAGAACTAGAAAACACTGCTGAAAGAAATAATAGATGACACAAACAAATAGAAAAATATTCCATGCTTATGAGTTGGAAGAATCAATATTGTTAAAATGGCCATACTGTCTAAAGCAATATACAGATTCAATGCTGTTCCTACCAAACTACCAAAATCATTTTTCACAGAATTAGGAAAAATCTATTCTAAAATTCATATGGAACAAAAAAAGCCCAGATTGACAAATCAATCTTAAGCAAAAAGAACAAAGCTAGAGGAATCGCCTTACCTAACTTCAAACTATACTATAAGGCTACAGTAACCAAAACAGTATAGTACTGGTACAGAAACAGACAAATAAATTAATGGAATAGAAACAGAGAACCCAGAAGTAAAGCTGCAAACTATAGCCATCTGATCTTCAACAAAGTTGACAAAAATCAGCAATGGGGAAGGGACTCTCTATTCAATAAATGGTGCTGGGATAGGTGGCTAGCCTATGCAGAAGAATAAAACTATATCCTTACCTTTGATCATATACAAAAATCAACTCAAGATTGATTAAAGATTGAAATGTAAGACCTCAAACTACAAGAATCCCAAAAGAAAACCTAGGAAACACCATTCCGGACACGGCCTTAGGGAAAAAATTATGACTAAATTCTCAAAAGCAATTGCAATAAAAACAAAAATTGACAAGTGGGACCTAATTAAAACAAAGAGCTTCTTCACAGCTAAAGAAACTATCAACAGGGTAAACAAACAACCTACAGAATGGAATAAAATATTTGCAAACCATGCATCTGACAAAGGTTTAATATCCAGAATCTATAAGGAACTTAAACAACCCAACAAGCAAAAAAGCAAATAACCCCATTAAAAAGTGGGCAAAGGCAAGGTAATTTATAGTTTCAGTGCAATTCCCATCGAGCTACCAATGACTTTCTTCAGAGAATTGGAAAAAACTACTTTAAAGTTCATATGGAACCAGAAAAGAGCCTGCATTGCCAAGACAATCCTAAGCCAAAAGAACAAAGCTGGAGGCATCATGCTACCTGATTTTAAACTATACGACAAGGCTACAGTAAACGAAACAGCATGGTACCAGTACCAAAATGGAGATATAGACCAACGGAACAGAATAGAGCCCTCGGAAATAATACCACACATCTACAACCAGCTGATCTTTGACAAAACTGACAAAAACAAGAAATGGGAAAAGGATTCCCTATTTAATAAATGGTGCTGGGAAAATTGGCTAGCCATAAGTAGAAAGCTGAAACTGGATCCCTTCCTTACACCTTATACAAAAATTAATTCAAGACGGATTAGAGACTTAAATGTTAGACCTAAAACCATAGAAACCCTAGAAGAAAACCCAGGCAATACCATTCAGAACATAGGCATGGGCAAGGACTTCATGACTAAAACACCAAAAGCAATGGCAACAAAAGCCAAAATTGACAAATGGGATCTAATTAAACTAAAGAGCTTCTGCACAGCAAAAGAAACTACCATCAGAGTGAACAGGCAACTTACAGAATGGGAGAAAATTTTTACAATCTACCCATCTGACAAAGGGCTAATATCCAGAATCTACAAAGAACTTAAACAAATTTACAAGAAAAAATCAAACAACCCCACCAAAAAGTGGGTGAAGGATATGAACAGACACTTCTCAAAAGAAGACATTCGTACAGCCAACAGACACATGAAAAAATGCTCATCATCACTGGCCGTCAGAGAAATGCATATCAAAACCACAATGAGATACCATCTCACACCAGTTAGAATGGCGATCATTAAAAAGTCAGGAAACAACAGGTGCTGGAGAGGATGTGGAGAAATAGGAACACTTTTACACTGTTGGTGGGACCGTAAACTAGTTCAACCATTGTGGAAAACAGTGTGGCAATTCCTCAAGGATCTAGAACTAGAAATACCATTTGACCCAGCTATCTCATTACTGGGCATATACCCAAAGGATTATAAATCATGCTGCTATAAAGACACATGTACATGTATGTTTATTGCAGCACTATTCACAATAGCCAAGACTGGGAACCAACCCAAATGTTCATCAATGATAGACTGGATTAAGAAAATGTGGCACATATACACCATGGAATACTATGCATCCATAAAAAAGGATGAGTCCCTGTCTTTTGTAGGGACATGGATGAAGCTAGAAACCATCATTCTGAGCAAACTATTGCAAGGACAGAAAACCAAACACCACATGTTCTCACTCATAGGTGGGAATTGAACAATGAGAACACTTGGACACAGGGTGGGGAACATCACACACTGGGGCCTGTCGTGGGGTGCGGGGGAGGGGGGAGGGATAGCATTAGGAGATATACCTAATGTAAATGACGAGTTAATGGGTTCAGCACACCAACATGGCACATGTATACATATGTAACAAACCTGCACATTGTGCACATGTACCTTAGAACTTAAAGTATAATAAAAAAAAAGTGGGCAAAGGACATGAACAGACACTTCTCAAAAAAAGACATACAAGCAACCAACAAACATGAAAAAAAAATTCTGCATCACTAATCATCAGAGAAATGGAGATCAAAAGTGCAATGAGATACCATCTCACACCAGTGAGAATGACCAGTTTTAAAGTCAGGAAACAACAGATGCTGGCACAGCTGCAGAGAAAAGGGAATGCTTATATACTGCTGATGGGAATGTAAATTAGTTCAGCCACTGTGAAAAGCCGTGTGGAGATTTCTCAAAAAAAAACTTTAAAAAAGAACTACAGTTTGACCCAGCAACCCCATTACTGGGTGTATATCCAAAAGAAAATAAATTATTCTACCAAAAAGACACATACACTCATATGTTCATCACCATACTATTCACAATAGCAAAGTCATGGAATCAGCCTAGGTGTTCATCAACAGTGAACTGAATTTAACAAAAAAATGTGTGTACATATACACCATGGAATACTGTGCAGCCATAAAAAAGGATGACATCATGTCCTTTGCAGCAATGTGGATGCAGCTGGAAGCCATTATCCTAAAAAAATAAGGCAGGAACAGAAAACCAAATATTTCATGTACTCACTTATAAGTAGGAGCTAACCATTGGGTATTCATGGACATAAACGTGGTGACAGTAGATACTGAAGAGTACTAGAGGGAGAAGGGAGAGAGGGAGCAAGGGATAAAAAGCTAACTGTTGGGTACTATGCTCATGACCTGTGTGATGGTATCAATTATACCTCAAACCTCCGTGTGACACAATATAACCAGGTAACAAACACGTACATGTATCCCCTGATTCTAAAAAAACTTGAAATTATTTTATAATCTTAAATCATTTTTAGTAATCACACACAAAAAAATCTATCTATACTTGATCCAACTCAATGTCATTTAGTCTCCAAGGCAATGTGGTTTAGTAAAAAGACAAATAAAGAAACATGGAATTTTAGTCTTTCTCAACATTCCCTCTGCAGACTCCACCACACTCATATTCTCACAGCAAAGAAATTAATGTCATCCTCCTCTAAGTTTTTCTTCTACTTTGCTTATGTTTATTTATAGGAATTATCACATTCTGCCTCATGTGGTAGCTATTATTTACTTCATTTTCTTATGAGATTAAAAAAATCCTTGAGAATACAAAAACATCTTATTCGTCTTACATTTATGTCATAAAATATTAGATAGTTATCAATAAGTTAATGGGACGTTGTGAACATTCACATCGTTAAATGCAACAAAATTCTGTGGTCATGCCTCTCCAAAAGTCTAAGTTAAAAGGTGGTACAAATCCAGAAACTGGGTGGGAGAGGTTGTATTTTTTGGCTCTAAGATATCATTTGGGATTAGGAACTCTCTCAGAAAAGAGCCTAGATTTTTTTCTTCTTTCTCGAGGGACAATTATTTGAAAATTTTCAGGACCTCTCCTGCATTTAAGTGATGCTGCCTTCCTTGCTCTTTGTATACTTGGCCACCAGCATTTATGAGTTGGGTCTACCATCATCCAATATGGAGCACTCTGGACAAGCTATTGGTTAATCTGATGTTCAGTCCATATATATGTGCCCTTGTCTCTGGCACCAATTCCTACTCTAAAGAGTTCTGGTCAAGGGAACAGGACTGGGTTTACCCTACCACACTGTTACAAGTCATGGAGAATTCATATTTTTTCTTAGAGAAAAAAAAAAAAAAAAAAAACCTGCTCAGGGCCACTTTGTTTAGTTGAGCATGGAAGTGGGCCATGTTGGTGCCCAGAAGCTGGGAATGCCGCATGCATAGAAGCTTGATGGACTCCTCTCCAGTTCAGAAAACATTTAAATACTTATTTGATTTCCACAGAGCCTACTTCCCTATAAGAAAGTCCTTAGCTAATGGAAGAAATTAACTTATTTCTCTCATTCCTAGCAAATTGCTAGCTTGAATGACTTTTTATTTAACCTCCTGGGTTTTTTTTTTCTTTAAGAAATTCACTTAAGAATTAAACATTTCTTAAATAAAGGCAGTAGGAAAATGTTTCTAAAGAAACATTTAACTTTTATGTCTAACTTTTGACCTCCCATCACAGCTTCTTCTCTGCTCCTCATTGTTGTTGGAAAAGCAAGAAGTCAAGGGATCTGTCAGAGAAGCAAGAGGGTGTGATTGAAATTAGCCATATAACTGGACATCACTTAGGCCTGGCCTGCCTAGCATATAATGGAAATTACCTTGTGTTCTATCAACTCCCTGGGGCCCCAGAAAAGGGACATATGAATGAAATTCAGAAAAGAGCAACAAAATTATTAAAGAGCTGTGGGGTTGATTTATGAGGCACATTATGAACGCTAAGTACATGTGGCTTGGCTGAACAATGACTAACTGAAGACAGGATGAATGCCTCTGAGTTTACGGAGAATGCAATCACCAAGAAAAAAAGAGGCAGGGAGTGTCTTGAAGGTGATAACATCATTGTTACCACTTCTGTTTCTTTTTTTTTTTTTAGTTTTATGTTGTTTTTAACGGATGCATCATAATTCTACGTATTTAAGGGGTACAGTATGATTTTTCAAGACGTGTAGGTTACATAATGATCAAATCAGGGTAATAGCATAGCCATCACCTCAAATGCTCTTGATTTCTCTGTAGTAGGAACATTAAAAATGCTATCTTCTAGCTATTCTGAAGTACTTGAAACATTATTGTTGACTATAGTCACCCTACGGTGCAATTAAACAAGAGAACTTAACAAAACTAACTGTAGCTTTGTACCCACTGACTGACTCCTCACGTCCTCCCCTCCTGACACCCCCCAGCTTCTGGTAACCACTATTCTACTCTCTACTTCTATGAGGTTGTTTCATTTTTTAATATGGGGGCAGGGGCTGTGCTATTTCAACTGCCTGCTACAGAACTAAGCACAAGTTTTTAAATTTTTCCTAATAATAAGAAAGATAACACGATAGCACTGAAAACAACATTGTACCTTTAGAAATGTAGGCAATTCTCTAAATGTGTTCTGGATAAGAGTACTGACTGAGAAGTAATAAGAATATAAATCAATTAACAGGCTATGTGAAAAAGAAAAGACAAAAATGAGCCTCTGGTATCACTTCTGGCATGAGGGGATAAAAGGAGAGGACGAAATGAAGGGGGAAAAAGTAAATCGGCCAAAGTCCTTGCAGCTCATAACCCCATGGTTAGCTGTCAAGCCCAGCAATTCAAACAAGAGTCTCTAATGAGGTCTCCCCTGACTTCTCCCAGAGACCTCAACTGCCACATGGGTTATTTCAAACAGAAGATCACCAGCCTGTATTCCATCCTTTTAGTGCCAGGCGAGACCCAGAGAAGTTGCATGCCACGGGCTGATGGGTGGTGGCTGATAGGACCAATTTAGCTGCTGCTGAAGAACAAACAGCCTCCAGTTTGTTCTTACCTCATCTTACGCAGAGCAGTGAAAAGTGGCAAAACTTAAAATGAAGTTTGCAGTATCTCAAAAGGTCCAAGAAGTGACCACTTGCCTGACCCTGATAGATGTTGGGGATGTTACGGTGAATACGACATGCTCTGTATCCTCAAGGACTCCCAGGCAGGAGAGGGAGGCAGTCACCAAAACAGACAAGTATAGTCACATGTTACATAACAATATTTTGCTCAACTATGGAGCGCATGTACAATGGTGGTCCCATAAGACTATAATGGAGCTGAAAAATTCCTACAGCCCAGTGACCTCGGAGCTGTCATGACATTGTAGCACACTCATGTGTCTATGGTAACGCTAGTGGAAACAAACTTACTGCACTTTGAGGCATATAAAAGTATAGCACATATAATTATGTATAGTCCATAATGCTTGATGATGTTAAGTGACTATGTCACTAGTTTATGTATTTACCATACTTTCCATCATTGTTTTAGAGCATACTTCTTCTCCTCATTAAAAAAAAAAAAAAAAAAAAGTTAACTATAAAACAGTCTCAGGCAGGTCCTTCAGGAAATATTTCAGAAGAAGGCATTATTACCTGAAGAAATGACATCTCCATGCATGTTAGTGCCCCCTGACAACCTACCAGTGGGACAGGATGTGGAGTGGAAGACAGTGATACTGACGATCCTGACCCTGTGTAGACCTAGGCTAATATGTATGTTTGTGTGTTCGTTTTTTACAAAAACAAAAAATATTAAAACTAGAAAAAAGCTTGTAGAGGCCACGTGCAGTGGCTCGCACCTGTAACCCCAGCACTTTGGGAGGCTGAGGCAGATGGATCATGAGGTCAAGAGATCGAGACCATCCTGGCCAACATGGTGAAACCCCATCTCTACTAAAAATACAAAAATCAGCTGGGTGTGGCGGTGTGAGCCTGTAGTCCCAGCTACTCGGGAGGCTGAGGCAGGAGAATTGCTTGAACCAGGGAGGCAGAGGTTGCAGTGAGCGGAGATTGCACCACTGAACTTCAGCCTGGTGACAGAGAGAGACTCCGTCTCAGAACAAAAGCTTGTAGAATATGGATATGAAGAAAATATTTGTGTACATCTGTACGATATATTTGTGTTTTAAGATAAGTGTTATTACTAAAGAGTCAAAAAGTTAAAAAATTTAGTTTATGTAGTAAAAAATTACAATATGCTAAAGTTAATTTATCATTGAAAAAGAAAATTTTTGAATAAATTCAGCTTAGCCTAAGTATAGTGTTTATAAAGGCTATAGTAGTGTACAGTTATGTCCAAGGCCTTCACATTCACTCACCACTGACTCACTGACACCCACTGCAAGCTCCATTCACGGTAAGTGTCCTATACAGGTGGACAATTTTTTATCTTTTATACCATATTTTTACTGCAGCTTTTCTATGCTTAGATATGTTTAAATCACAAATACTTACCATTGTATTACAGTTGCCTACAGTATTCAGTACAGTAAATTCTGCAAAGGTTTGTAGCTTAGGAGCAATAGGCTGTATCATACAGGCTAGGTGTGTAGTAGGCTACACCATCCACATCTGTGTAACTACACTCCATGATGTTCACACAACAATGAAATCACCCAAAGACACATTTCTCCAACCATATCCCCATTATTAAATGGTGTGACTATAATGATTATCCAATGAGTTATGAGATCAAAGAGATAAGCTCGGCATCCCAGGCCTGCACTGCGGATAACATCTATCCCGGCATGAAGGATTTCAGAGACTATGCGCTGGAGGCAGTGAAGCATGACATGACATGATTATCATCAGATGGTTTCACTTTCAATTTACAATTGTTTTAAGATGAAGAGCCTCATCCTACAGCATTTACAGCAGATGATGGAGTGGATATGTATTGTTTTGCTCGCCAAGCTTGCTTTCTTTTTAAGGAACAGTCCTTTCTTCCCAAGAGAACTGCTCTTTCTCTCCATTCCAACCATGAGGTTCTAGCTAATCCCCATACTTCACCTTCCTTGTCCCCATTGATTAGTCCAGGGTGAACCCATCCAATTTCATTTCTGAAACTTTTGAAGTTGGGCCTAAGAGAGAGGGACATTCCTTCTGTGGTGATAAGGTCATAAAGTAAGAAGATTGGAAGGACCATTTTTGCTTATGTGGAAGTAATACTGTTGGCCCTCCTCTCTCTAGATCCCAGTTGCCTCTGAGGCCTCCCTGCACCATTCCCGTGCTGTCACTATGTGAAACATCACAGCATCCTTCCAGTAAAGTCCTCTTTTTGCGAAAACTAGTTCAAGTTTGGTTTCCATCTCTTGCAATCAAAACTGAGTAGCAGTGTTACACTTGTAGTGACTTCTTGACATGTTAATCTTTGTCTTAAAGATACATTTTCCCTCTCACCACCCCCACCCCACGCTTTCCAAGAAGAGCTAGCCCAATCTCCATGTTGCCAATTTCTCCTTGTTCTATCTCATTCTATTCATGCTTGGAACACTTGGCCAATGCTCTCTACCTTCCCATTGGCAGTGCTTCTAGTTGCTCCATTTCAAAGTACATTAAAATGCTGTCTACCAAGAGCTACCACGAGAATCCTACTGAGTGGGTCAAGAGTGGGGCTTAGGAATCTGTATTTTTAACAAAATACATGCTGGTTGATTCTGATGTGCAGCCAGCTGGAGACATCATTAGGCTAAATGGCTCATAAAACCTATCCATTTGTTTGTTTTTTCTTTTATCTTTTTTTAAACTTTTATTTCAAGTTCAGGGGTGTATGTGCAGGTTTGTTTACACAGGTAAATGTGTGTCATGGACATTTGTTGCACAGATTATTTCATTGCCCAGGTATTAAGCCTGGTACCCATTAGTTATTTTTCCTGATCCTCTCCCTTCTCTCACCCTACACCCTCCAAAGCCCGTCAATTTGAAGAGTATGTAAATGTCCTACTCAAGAGTGCCAATGAACTGTTTCATCTCTAGTTAACTTGGAGTACTACTCAGTCTCATTTACCTCAAAGAAAGCAGAACTATTAGAGGCTTGGAAGTGTGTCGTAGCGATTTCAGGCTGCCGAGAGAATTATCTAGAAGGCGCTTGAGGTGACCTCATCATCTGCGGGTGTTGCAGAGGCAGACCTGGCCCCTTCCGCAAGCTGCCTTTGATTTCCTTCATGCTGGGGACAGATGAGGTAGAGGCCATTTGTTTCTTTTTAAACTCTGGAATTACATCACAGGCCTGTCTAATTTTCTTTAAAAAGTGTTTTTTGTTTTCTGTTTTGTTTTTTTTGTTGTTGTTGTTTTTTGTTTTTTTTCCAAAGTAGCTATCCTCAAAAGAGCTGGGCATAGTTCTCCTAGGGGCAGCAGCAATGTTGAAGTATGGGGGGAAATTGTTCTAAATCCTTCAAGCAATGTCACCTTTGGAGCAGTAAAACTGCTCTCTCTTTCCCATGACAGATGACAAGCATGCCCCAGCAATCATTTTTTGGAAGCAGACGCTCGGTGGGAGAGGGATTGGATTTGCTGAAGGGTCAGCCAAGTCAAGTTAGTTCCTTCCTCACTTCTTCCCTGGCTGGAGGAGGTTTTGATGCTGGTGATGGTGGCTGAACTGAACCCACTTAGGAAACTCTCAAAGGTTTCTGAACTTTCAGGTGTGCCATCTCACATTTGATCGGCTACAGCAGGTGCTTCAAGGCTTTCTTCTGCCAAAAAGATTTGTTTTATTTTATGTTTTCTTTTGTGTGTGTGTGTGTGTGTGTGTGTGTGTTTTACTTTTATTTCTAACAAACTTGTGGATCTTGGGGCTTAGACTCAGGGAAGCTAGAAGGATTAGAGTCAAAAGAATTTTGCCATTTGGCCAATAGCATCCCCCCACTCCTGACATAGCGATTTTTTTCTAGGTTCCCTTCCCCCTGCCACTCCCCTCCCCCCAATGCACGCACACACGCGCGCGCACACACACACACACACACTTTTGTCTTTCTCCTCTTTCTCTCCTTTCCTTCCTTGCTTCTCTCCCGTCCATCTCAACACATTCAATGAGTGCCCTAAACGGTGACAAACTTGCATGTGCTTCCCTCATGACTAAACCCCTGGGCCTTCTGCCAATCCCCCGCAGATGGCCCCAAACTGCAGGCATCCCGTAAGCGGACCCCACGCTTGCAGCCCTGGTTGGAACGGTCAGGGTGGAGGAGGATGGTGGGGAGTGGTGGTGTCTTCGTCCTGGGAGAAGGCGAAGCAACTTCCAGGAGGAAACGGGCGTTTCCTTCCCACGCGCTCGAGCGAGCCCTGGGTCCTGGCCTCGGAACTCCACCCAGCCCCTCCCTACGCTCTGGGAAAAGCCAGTCGCCACACACAGGCACACGCAGGCCCCGGCGCCGCGCCCTAAGGAGAGCAGCACCCACAGCCAATTGCCATGGCAACCCCGGGGTTCGTTCCACTTCCCCACCCAGCCGATCTCCCCCCTCCTCCCTGCACTGCAGCCAACCGGCTTGCGCGCGTCCCAGGAGCGCGCTATAAAACCTGTGCTGGTGGTGCTGGGCGTGATCCGCAAGCGCCGGACCAGGGGGAAGGCGAGCAGTGCCAATCTACAGCGAAGAAAGTCTCGTTTGGTAAAAGCGAGAGGAGAAAGCCTGAGCATGCAGAGTGTGCAGAGCACGGGCTTTTGTCTCCGAAAGCAGTGCCTTTGCCTGACCTTCCTGCTTCTCCATCTCCTGGGACAGGTAAGTGGCACACCCTTAAGATGCCCCAAGTTACTTTGCCTTCCTGGGTGGCCCCCATTTGGTCACCGGGCTCTCTGTGTCTTCTACCCCAGCTGAGTGGTTTCTCCTTCTTGTCTCGCCTGCCTTCAGGTCGCTGCGACTCAGCACTGCCCTCCCAAGTGCCCGGGCCAGTGCCCCACGACGCCGCCGACCTGCGCCCCCGGGGTGCGCGCGGTGCTGGACGGCTGCTCCTGCTGTCCGGTGTGCGCCCGCCAGCGTGGCGAGAGCTGCTCAGATCTGGAGCCATGCGACGAGAGCAGTGGCCTCTACTGTGACCGCAGCGCAGACCCCAGCAACCAGACTGGCATCTGCATGGGTAATCCTGCCCCCTCTGCTGTTTGACCTCTTCTGCAGCTAACTGAAGCTGCTTCCTCCCTTCTCTTTTTTCCTCCCCTTCCCAGAGGGCGATAAGCAAATAATAATATTGCAATAAGTGACATGTATAGAGCACTTACTGTGTGTCAGGCATGGTTTGGGGAGTACTTGGGGCTTTGGGGAATGCCAGAGCCAGAAAGGAAACCTGCCCTGGGGATGAAAGACATTCCTCACTTGGCTCCCTAGACAAGAATCTAAGCAGAGGGGGAGCCAGGCAGAGTTAAGGGCCAGTGAAGTCATTTCCTTCGGACATTTCTAGGGGGCCACTTGGGGCTGATGGAAGCTCGGGTTTACTCACACGCTCACAGTTTCCCAAACTGCAGTTGGGGAAAATCCAGCAGGTTTGTTTTCACACCTGTAATTGTCCCATTTGAACCAAAGCAAATGCTAGTCTCCTGGGACAACTATGTAAACCCTTCTCTGACTGCAAGTGAAATAAAATGCAGGCAACTAGCCAATCCAGGCTTCTAAAACATAATCAATCGGGGATCAATTTTTCACACGGTACAACATTGTAGTTGGAGATTGTCCCTTCCTTTCTGGACAGGAGGGCTTTTACTTTTCTCTCTAAGCTACTGATGATTTATTATGCTTGAGTGTCAAGGAATCTCAATGCCCTTCCCAATTTGATCAGCTAACCTGTTGGAAAACATAGAGTACACTTTTTCTCTTTTTAAGTCTAAGCTGCTGGAGTAGGAAACTCTAAGGAGGTTCTTGCAAAATGACTGAACATTGGGAACAACGGCCAGGGGGCCTTGGGGACATTACTTCACAGTTGCACACCTCTTTCCTCATCCATAAAATGAGTGGCAAGACTAGATGATCTTGAAGGTTTTCTCTTGCTCTGAGAGGCCTCCATGAGGACATCACTCTACCGTAGATACATGAGAAACTGGATTGCCTGAACTGGAAAAGGACTTGGGTTTTGGAACATGTCCTCCAAATCTTACATAGCTTCTTCACTGTATTGTGTTCTTGTTTTTGCTCCTCCTCTTTGCTTTCCTCTTTGCTTCCCCAATATTCTAGCGGTAGAGGGAGATAACTGTGTGTTCGATGGGGTCATCTACCGCAGTGGAGAGAAATTTCAGCCAAGCTGCAAATTCCAGTGCACCTGCAGAGATGGGCAGATTGGTTGTGTGCCTCGCTGTCAGCTGGACGTGCTACTGCCCGAGCCTAACTGCCCAGCTCCAAGAAAAGTTGAGGTGCCTGGGGAGTGCTGTGAAAAGTGGATCTGTGGCCCAGATGAGGAGGATTCACTGGGAGGCCTCACTCTTGCAGGTGAGAAACTCAGTATACCTAGGGCTGGTCATAGTAGAGGGTAAATACAAACATGAAGAATTTGCAATCTCTTGGATTTGAAAAGAGAAACTGGCCTGTTTCTGGCCATTCAGTTGTGGATTTCAGGTTGCCCACTGAGATCAAACACATGAGATCAAACACATTTGTAGACATTAGATCAAACATACTCATAAACTCAAACTAAGTTATAGAAGTTTGCTGCAATTGCTCCTAAAGAGGACCTCCCAAATTCACTCTTTTGTCTTATTTTTGTCTTAGTGGATGACTACTACTTGTATTTTAATCCATCCCACTTGACCCTCATTAGCACTACAAAGACAAAATTTTAAATCCTCTTTCTTTTCTCAATCCTGTACACTACCTAGGCTGTCTCATGATTAACCTCCTTAAAGAAGGCTACTCATCCCTGGACAGGTGTCACTGAAAAGTATCATCTTTCCACATGCTGTAGTAAGGCTCAGATGGCACTTCAGGACCTTTTTTTGATTCTTCTTTTTGTTTTCTCTTATCAATGAAGTAGTTTTTTAAAAAATCTCAAGAGACAGTAGAGGATTATTTCAGAAGCCATTCATTAGCCAGATTACTTATATTAGCAGTATCCAGAATTGTATACTATTGCTGAGGGCAGACATTATCAGTCATGCCAGAAATAAATAAAAGAATAAATTCAGTTCTGTGTCCTGGGAGCATGGGTGTTTAATAGGTACAGAGTTGCATGAGACCCACTTTCTAATAATGGCTGAAAAGGACCACTTTCCAGTCCTCACATGTTACCCAATATGGCTGTCTTTATCTATACATCCCATAGCTTACAGACCAGAAGCCACCCTAGGAGTAGAAGTCTCTGACTCAAGTGTCAACTGCATTGAACAGACCACAGAGTGGACGGCATGCTCTAAGAGCTGTGGTATGGGGTTCTCCACCCGGGTCACCAATAGGAACCGTCAATGTGAGATGCTGAAACAGACTCGGCTCTGCATGGTGCGGCCCTGTGAACAAGAGCCGGAGCAGCCAACAGATAAGGTAGGAGCCTGAAGGAAACCTCCCATCCTGAAGGTAATGGCCCTGTCTCCTTGTAGCCTGGGCTTCAGAAAGTCACTGTGTCACTCTGTGACAGAGAGAGCAGCTGTAACTGGGAGTCAACCCCAGAGAAAAGGCAGTGGGGTTCCTGAAGCTGGCCTATCTTCTTTTTTCTCTTTAACATATTGAAATACTCCAGGCAACTCACAGTACACCCTCAGGTAAAGAGGGAGAGGGGCCAGATAACTATAATGCTTTTCCCAATGGAGAACGGTCTAGCAAATCCCATACCATTCCTGGAGAAAACTGGCTACCCAGTTGTCAAGCACCACTGATTCTAGACTGGTCAGTTCTGACCTCAGTTCTCTTTACTCATCAGGTTCAATATGTATGGGTAGAGGCCATGTGGGTCTTACCTCTCAGTCCTCAGCTCTCTACCTGGCACATACTGTGTGCGTGATAAACAACTGTTGATAAATAAGTGAGTGACTGTCTGGGAATTATTGTTGGTATTTTTAAAAACCTAGTGGAAATAATACATTTGCCAGCATAAGGCAATATGGGCCAAATAAAACAGCACATATCTTTTTATTTTTTTTTGCTGGAATTATATCAACTCAGTATGTTAACACTGAATGTGAGATGCGCAGATCAGAAGCTCTGATTGGTTGCTGATGACATCACAGGCTTTGTTACCAGAGCCCTATATCAGATAAATACAATACCCAATTTGAACCATTATATGGATCCTTATACAAACCTAAGACTAAAATAAAACAGTCCTTAGCAATTCAAGATTTACATATCTTGACACTGAAGCAATATCATCTAGTGCGTAAGAGGATAACTGTGGAGCCAGACAGCTTGGCTTCAAATTCTGTCTTTCCACATGAACTAGCTATGTAATCTTGGGCAATTTTCTTAACTTCTCAGCCTCAATTCCTTCTCCCACATAATGGGGCTGCTGAAAGTACCTACCTTAAGTTGTCATGGTGATTAAATAGAATGAATCTGCAAAATGCTGGGTATAGATTAAGTACTCTGTTAACAGTAGCCACCATTACTTATGATTTCTATGTACTGGTAAAATAAGAGTCCATAGTGATTGCATTAGTTATATGGCTGCTTAGCTAAATAATTTTTTGAGGTCCATCCTAACTTTATGTTTCTTCCACCAGTTTAGAAAGAACACCTAGAAACACCTTATCCCTAAAATTATATCCTAGGAGATGCACTTCCCCACACTCAGGGGAATTCAAACATACATCTAACATAGTCATGTAGGTTCACTCACATAAGCAGTCTCACATACAAACACATACACACACACAGGAATGTTGTTATCCTGTACCATTTTGTGGGTGCTGACAAGAATACATGCTAAATATTAAATACAAAAATATAAGAAACAAGAAGTCCTTAAATATTTTCAATGGCACAGCAACTTCTTTATTAAATGTTTCCATTTAATACCTCCAAGATGTGGCTTTTTCTATTGTGTCTTTTTGCAAAATTTGTATTTTTTCTTGTAATTTGCATCTTCTTTAATACTTGGATATGTTATTTTAAAGATGTTTATTTATAGTATACATATTTTATAAAAATTGTACTAGAATACCAATCATGACTTCCTTGTCTCCAAGAGATTCTTAAATCTAAGACAGCGGTTCTTAAAGTGTGGTCCCCACACCAGCAGCATCATCTAAGAAGTTGTTAAAATGCACATTTGTGGTGTGGGTCCCACATCAGATGTACTGAATCCAAAACTCATGGTGTAAGGTCCGACAGCTTGTTTTAAGAAATCCTCTAGATGATTCTGATGTGCACTGAAGTTTGAGAGTCACTGATTTAAGATAATTCCACATCTAATCACCCCACAAGCTGTGGGTCATGCCTATGAAGGTGAACAGTGGATAATTGTAGGAAATTAGTAGATGAAGAAATATAAGTAAGAGCCAGGCGCGGTGGCTCACGCCTGTAATGCCAGCACTTTGGGAGGCCGAGGTGGGCGGATCACAAGGTCAGGAGATTGAGACCACGGTGAAACCCCGTCTCTACTAAAAATACAAAAAATTAGCCGGGCGCGGTGGCAGGTGCCTGTAGTCCCAGCTACTTGGGAGGCTGAGGCAGGAGAATGGCAGGAACCCGGGAGGCGGAGCTTGCAGTGAGCCGAGATCGTACCACTGCACTCCAGCCAGGGGGACAGAGCAAGACTCCCTCTCAAAAAAAAAAAAAAAAAAAAGTAAGAAATAAAACATAGTCAATTCTTTGCTGAATTATCAATATTAGGCCTCTTCATTTATCATTACTAATACAATCTTGAATACATTTTCCACTTTATTTGCCTTCATGCAAATTCCATGTCTTGAAATGTCCTGAGGTCATCATGTAATAGAAAGAATGGGCTTTGTATCAGACAAATTCAAATATTAGATGTTTTCTGATCCCTTTAGGTCTTTGAGACTCAGTTTCTTCATCTGTAAAATGGGTAATTGTTCTTTCTATGAATGATTATTCCTTGTATGAATGAATACTGTTAAAAAGGTTGAGTTAATGTCTGAAGAGTGTTGGAAACATAAAATAATGCCAGATTTATACCCACTCTGTTTATAAGACATTGTATTAGTCCATTTTCACACTGCTGTAAAGAACTACCTGAGACTGGGTAATTTATAAAGAAAAGATGTTTAATTGACTTACAGTTACACATGGCTGGGGAAACCTCAGGAAACTTACAATCATGGCAGTAGGTGAAGGGGAAGCAAAGCACATCTTACATGGCAGCATGAGAGAGAGAGAGAGAGAGAGAGAGAGAGAGATACAGCGAGAGGGGGAGGTGCCACACTTTTAAACCATCAGATCTTGTGAGAACTCACTACCATGAGAATAGGAAGGGAAAAATCTGCCCCCATGATCTAATTACCTCCCAGCAGGCCCCTCCTCTCACACATGGCAATTACAATATGAGATGAGATTTGGGTGGGAACACAGAGAGCCAAACAGTATCACATGTAAAAATTCATTTGGCTAAAAATGACACCAAAGCATGTTATAATGTCTTAAAAGATAGGTTTTGTTATTATACATGTGCTTTCACCTTCATGCTCATCTCCTCAATGTCAAAAGACCATTATGTACAATTAGGCAAGGTGTTCACATTCCAGGAAGAAAGGAAAATGCATATAGGAACAATAAAGAATTGTACCTACTCAAAGGACAAAGGATTTCCCAGATTCCCTTGGCTTATGTATCCTTGGCCAGAACTTTGCCACAAAGTTATTCCAAGTCCCAGATAGGCTGTGGAAGCAAATACTTTTAGCTGACTATATTGCTCAAGCAAAATTAATGTTCTGATAGCAAAGAAGAAAGACCAATAGATATTGGGTGGGCAACTAGCACGTAATTCCATACTCTAAAATTGTCCCTCAGAGGAATAGTAGCCATTCAAAACATCACCTCTTTTTTCTTTCTTAGAAAGGAAAAAAGTGTCTCCGCACCAAGAAATCACTCAAAGCCATCCACCTGCAATTCAAAAACTGCACCAGCCTGCACACCTACAAGCCTAGGTTCTGTGGGGTCTGCAGTGATGGTCGGTGCTGCACTCCCCACAATACCAAAACCATCCAGGCAGAGTTTCAGTGCTCCCCAGGGCAAATAGTCAAGAAACCAGTGATGGTCATTGGGACCTGCACCTGTCACACCAACTGTCCTAAGAATAATGAGGCCTTCCTCCAGGAGCTGGAGCTGAAGACTACCAGAGGGAAAATGTAACCTGTCACTCAAGAAGCACACCTACAGAGCACCTGTAGCTGCTGCGCCACCCACCATCAAAGGAATATAAGAAAAGTAATGAAGAATCACGATTTCATCCTTGAATCCTATGTATTTCCTAATGTGATCATATGAGGACCTTTATAGCTGTCTTTTTATTTAACAAAAAAATGTAATTAACTGTAAACTTGGAATCAAGGTAAGCTCAGGATATGGCTTAGGAATGACTTACTTTCCTGTGGTTTTATTACAAATGCAAATTTGTATAAATTTAAGAAAACAGGTATATAATTTACTTTGTAGACTGTATCACATCGCACTCGTCATATTTTGTTGTGCACTAGTGCAATTCCAAGAAAATGTCACTATAATGACTTGGTGAAGTCTAGAATCATACTGAACATGTTGTACAAGTGTTTCAACCATATATTGAGGTTTGATGGGAAGATTCTCTATTGGCTCCCTTTTTGGGTAAACCAGCTCTGAACTTCTAAGCTCCAGATCCAAGGAAACATACAGCTCTTCAACGTGACGTTCAGAGATGACTATTAATTTTCTGTTTAGTTTTACACTAGGAAACATGTTGTATCTACAGTAATGATATGTTGGCTAAGTGGACTTGTGTCATAAGCTTTCTCCATTTAAGACACATTGACTCCTTTCCAATAGAAAGAAGCTAAACAGAAAACTCCCAATACAAAGATGACTGGTCCCTCACAGCCCTCAGATATTTATATATTGGAAGCGGCTGAGGCCCCCAAGTTTTTTAATTTAGCAGAAACAGACCGTATTAGCAAGGATTCTCTCATCTCACTGATAAGTAAACTGAGGCCCAAAACACTTGCTTACATCCTCTGATGGCTGTTTCAAATGTGCATTTTGTGGAATTTTGAGAAAAAAAGAGCAAAATCAACATGACTGGTGGTGAGAGACCACACATTTTATGGGAGTTTGGAATTACTGTAGACACGCCCAAGACTTATCCTTGGGCCATAATTATGAAAACTCATGATCAAGATCTATGTGTATACATATGTGTATCTGGTTTGTCAGGCTACAAGGTAGGCTGCAAAATTAAATCTAGACATTCTTTTAATGCCACCACACGTGTTCCACTTCTCTCTTTTAAAGTATTTATAAAAATATAAATTGTACATTTTGTAAAATATTATGTTCAGTTTCTCTACTTGTCAGATATCACTAAATAAACACAATTTTATTGCTGTGCAGCTCCATTACTTTGGCGCATAAAAGTTGAACATTGTTGTTTACTGAAAATAAAATTAAAATGTATGAATTAAATGAGACATCAATCAATAGCATCTATTGAAAGCAAAATGAGTATTTCTGGATGAGCTTACGACTTCTTGTCAGAAGGGAAACAAAAGACAACTCAATATTACTGAGTTAGATGTTTCTCACCATCAGCCTCAATTAGCCCCCACACTACTTACTCAGACCCTCATCTCAAGCCCTGATCTCTTTTTTCTGGATGACCCACTAGACACCTCTATATATTGAAATTTAAACTTGTTATCTGACCAAACAAAATTCAGCTCTGTGACTTCCTTATCTAATCAAAGGGCATCCCACCCTCCCAACTGCACAGCTTAAATGGCCAGCACTTTCTTGATCAGTATTACTTTGCCAAGTACCCAGAAAAGCATATTTCCATTGATCATGGGGAGTTGCATGACAAACTGTGCTGCCCAGTGGGCGGAGTCACAGGTAATAGAAGTTTTGTGTTTGGAAGCTTCTTGCTGATGCAGTGTGGCTCTCAAGTTCTATAATTTGTAAGGAAAGATCTTTTTATAAGAGTTTTACTATTACCATCTTCACTTCCGGGGTCTGCCCCCTCCTTCCTGCCCCTCTCTTTAGCTAGTTTCCGTTTGTCCTTAAAGATGGATTAGAAAGAAATTTTGCCTTTTAGGAGTTTATTCACATGAAATTTTCAAGGACAGTAAACATGTATTGCACAACAACATTGTGCTAAGAGCTGTACTTGCATTATGCTGTTTAACTGGCACAATAGCTCTATGAAGTAAGCATTCTTCATGTACCCATGTTATGGATGAGGAAACCAAAAAAAAAAAAAAAAGTTAAAAGAAACTGGTGGATCTAGAATTCAAACCAAAGTCCTTTTACTTTCTACTTGCTAACACATGGATCCTTGCAAAGATGATCTATCTTTCATCCATTAAGATGAAAAACAAAGCAATCTTCAAGCTGAGAATATAAGAAAAGATATATGAAAATATGCCCCAGAATGGCATGAAACTAGGAAAAAAGTGATTTGGTTTTGTTCAAAAGTATCCATGAACATGAATCAAAAGAGACCTAGGACAGAACGTGTAACAAAATCTGATTAGTGATTACATCAGGCTAGTCTCATTTTTGTTCTTTTCTGTCACTTCTTTACCAACTTCTTTTTTAAACTGAGGATATACTACCTTTATCACCAGAAAAACAAAAATTAAGGCTGACTTATGTCCCTTCTAGCACAGTTCTCCTTGCAGTTCTATTTACTCATATAGACATAGCTGCTCCTTCCAGCAGTCAAAGCATTTGTTAAGTCATTCACTCTGTTCATTCAAAAACTACTTACTGATTGCTTCTGTGTACCTAGCATTGTTTTAGATCCTGGGAACACAGCCATGAGTAAAATAAACAATAAAAATAAACACGTTCTCTCTTCTTCCAAAAATTTACATAATGCTGTTGGGAAAGGTAGGCAAAAAAGCAGCAAACAAAGAAGGTAAATTCCAAATAATGCATAAATAAATCTGTGAAAATCATCAAAACAGGGTGATAACATAGAAAACTTCTGGGTGGCTGATTTAGCTTGAGGCAAGGAAATTCTTTCTAAAGAGGTGACATTTCAAAAGAGAAAGAATCTTCCAGTGAGATGTAACATCTACTGTAAAACAAAACAAAACAAAACAAAACCAGTGTCAGGGAGTATTAAGGACCATCCATGAGGCTAGAGTACAGAATGGGAGGAGAGGTGGGAGACGATGTATTTGCAGGGGCAAGAGTATCAGGACTTGCCTCTATCATCAAAGTTCTCACAGTATTTACAACTGATACTCTATAACCCCATTATGAGTATCTTGAGGCCAGCATTTTAGTTCTCTGTATCTGCCCAAGTCCCTGACACACAGTAAGACCTCACTGTGCATACCTGTTGAATGAATGAATAAATATATGAATGAATGGTCTCTGCATTGGCAGAAGGCAGAATGGTCTTTGAAAAAAATGTTAGGCTATCATTTTCATTATCACTATCACCTGGAGAGCTCTCTAACTTACATAAATACACACGCATGCATTCCTGAATTTAAAATTAAAGGCAGTCAGAAAATGTGGTGTGATGTACAAATACTTGCAAATTTCAGAACGTTCTAGTAATACAGCAAGGCAAGAAACATTGACTGAGCAGAGTTTAGGGCTGCAGAAAGAGCACAAGCTTGAGAATTATCCAAGTCTGGGTCTGAATGCCAGGCTTACTCTTTCCCAGCTATAGGATACCAGGCGCTCTGCACAGCCTCTGGAACTCAGTTTTCACATCTGTAACATGAGACCATGTATGGATAGGGTGACCAACTGCTCCAGTTTATCTTGTTTTAGGAGTCAGGACTTTTCAGTTATAAAATCAGGGCAGTCCCAGGCAAACTGGGAGAAGTTGGTCACCCTAAATATCAACCTCATAGTATTATAATATATATTCATAAGCATTTGACTGTGCCTGGCACACATTAGGTCTGCAAATGGCAGATGTTGATATAAGTATTTAGTAGAGCCAAGCATTTAAAGTTCAAAGGTAGACATTATTGACCTCATTTTTACATGGAAAGATGAAGAAACTCAAAGAAGTTAATGACCTATTAAGGACACAGTAAATGAAGGAGCTAGGATTCAAACTCAGGGTCTGTCTGAGCTCAGAGCCAAAGCTCTTTCCTTTACACAGTGCCACAGACGCTGAGGCCAAGTGTATTTTCAGCAACCAAAACAATTCCAACAGTTTCATTTTTGTGCTATTTTCCCAAACTATAAATGTTCTCTTTTAGTAACAGCATTGCAAAGTAGTGAGACTGTTGAGATCATTCTGTGAATGTCAAATTTTGAAAGCACTTAATTGCTGGTGTAGTGATAACTCACATTTCATTGAAAATTACTTGGAGATTTTTCTTTTCTTTTTCCACACAAAGATTCAATTCAACAATGAGGTAAGAAAATCTTTAACTATACAAAGAGCTAATTTGTTACATACATATCTGCACTTGATGAGATTGTCAATGAAGCTTTGATGGAGATTTCTGGGCAGTACTAGATTTCCCTCACAATGTCTTCCTTGTAGGTACATGTTGTCATGTTTCCAAATGGGTTTCACTCCAAAATGTTCAACATCACAAGTCAAATCATCAAAACAGTATGTCCTTTTGGCTATGGGCTATAGGGTTTAGTTTGACGATCCAATATTGTTGGAAATGTATTCATCTTAACCACACTGCACAGTTCTTGCAGGCATTCTTATGTTGTCTGGACCACAGAGGGTTCACAAAATTCAATTACTACTTCAATAATGCCGCTGGCACTTGCTAAACTCTGAATAATGAAGGATTATCTGCAGCCTTCCAGCTGAGGACCGTGAATTACTGTTACATTAGGCCAGCTGTTCTGGGGATAATCAGGAGATGCAAAGGGTAAGGATGGCAATGTTGTACCAGTCTTCCTAAAGAATGTGTGTCTTTCTCCTTAGGACAAAAAAACAAAGGTCTGAATTTCAGCCCAGTATACAATTCCATTCAAATGACAAGGTTTCACAGAATGAACAGCCCACAGGTCCTACTGGAAGGAACTTGGCAACAAATATTTTATAATCCAAGCAGAAAATGTGGCTTGGACTTATATTTTATTAGCCAAATCTGAGAACCAGACTCTGCTTGTAGCATAGAATCAGAAGTTTGGAAGAAGTTATAAAGTTCTTAGCTTGGGTTAAATATGGGTCAGTATGCTCCAAGCTGACCCAGGTTTGTCCTGCTGAAGCAAGGCCACCTACAAGATCCTGGGAGGACTTTGATACAGGAGATGCCAGTAAGTGGGCATTCTAGCTCCTCTGAAAGTTGAGCAGTGAGACTCTTCCCCAGTAATTTGTAGAAAATCACAGCCCCCAGAAAAGAGGATAAAGACCACAAGGATCATATTGACTGTGCCATGTTATCTACCCAAATTCCATTTCATGGTTCAAGAATCCACTTTAAGTTCACCTTCCCTAAGAAGCCTTCTTCACCAGCACCCTTTTGACTACAACAGGCCTGACCCACCCTCTTTTGTACCCAACTGCTCTTTGTAACAATTACTATCATAGCAGCTGAAACACCATATCTCTGTTACTTGTTTGCATATGTGTTTCCCACTAAACCCTAAGCTTCATGAAAGCAAGGACCTTGTCTAGTTTTCTCACCACTGTTTTACACAGTGCTTCTCAAGGTTGTTCAGCACAGTATTCCAAACAGCTAAACAGACTGAACACTTATTACCTAACCACCTAGCAGCAAAACCCCAACATTTCAAGCCAAAGTTTCAATAGCTTCTCACATTTTCTCCTAAAAATGCAAGTTATTTTTGACTTCTCCTTAGTTGATTATTCAACTTTCCCTACCAAACCTTCAAGTAAAATTGATGCTCCAGAAAAACGAACCATGTTTACACTGAGGCCTCTTGCATCTTCTTGCATATTTCATGTAGTCAAATTAGCAGTAATAATAAAAAAAGATTCCAAATTCTCTCTCAATTTAGGTGCCATCGATTGTAAGGTATACTATTAATGTACATATCAAAAAGAAATTTTAAAAGTCTGTCAATTGACCCAGGACACATCATCAATTGGAACATTCATATCACTTTCAGAATTGAAAAAAAAATCCAATGTTTATTTTAGAATATACGAAATCTAGAAAAAAAAGATGAAAAAGGAGGAAATGGAGGAAGAGGAAAAAAACCGACATTTATCAAGCTTATTAGGTACTAGACACTACGCAAAGTGCTGTACATAGATTACTTGATTTGCTTTAATTCTTATAACAATCCTTTGAGGTCAGTACTATTTTATCTCAAAATTACAGATGAGGAAAATGAAGCTTGAGAAAGAAAAATAGCTTGCATGGCATCATAAACCTATTATGTGGTAAAGCCAGAATCTGAATCCTCACATTCTGAATCCAAAATGTGCATATTTACTCTGCCTTGTTGCCTATATTCTGGGTTACCTGTACTCCATTTGGAGAAACAAGTAATGGTCGCACAAGAAACTTGAAAGAATGAATGAATGAATGACCAGCTGCTAAGCTGTAAAGGATTTGTGCCTGCATATTGGTCAAACCACCTAAGGAACTTCCCCAACAGTATGCATGGGGGCCATATGCAAATCTTTTGCCAAGGAAAACCGTTGACTTAGGCCAAAAATTTTGTGACCAAGAACTGTTAGGAATATGGTCCCGAGCTTTTCACTGGTCCCTGAAATTAAGGTAGTGGTCTTTCTTTTCTGTATTAATTAAGTAATTGATCAATTCAACAAAAATGTAGTGATCATCTACCATATTCCAAGTCATTTGCTGGAACTGGGAATAAAGCAGTGAACAAGGCAAATACAGTCCTTGCCCTCCTAAAGCTTATAGTCTGGTGGGTTGTATAAGTTTTTCTTTCAACCTTGATTCCCTGGACTAAATTATCTAGGTTTGGTTTTGTTGTTGTTGTTGTTGTTTGTTTTGTTTTTGGTGGTGTTGTTTGTTTTTTGCCTTTCCGCTTACCACTTTATGCTCATAGGAGTGGACTCCTTAGAATTGAGCCCCACTATTGGTGCCCCCAAATTCCAGAAAAGATCCCTAGAGCTGAGTCTGAAGCATTTCAGACCCCTTCCTGTAAGCCAGCTCCTCATCTGAAGCCTCCTCAGATGCCAATTTCTCATGTGAAGGTGAGATAATTATGTAGGTCTCTCTGCAACAACCATGGGGAAGGAGAATCTCTTACACCTACTAAATACACATCTGGACAATTCCAGAAGTACACAGAAAGTTAGGGGTTTCAGAGATCTCCCCTGTAAGACCTCATTCATTACGAGAACCATCTAATCCCCAAGCCTATGTTCAATAGTGTATTCAGAAACATCATGTAGTGCTCTTTTTCCCTTTGACAGAAAGGCTCAAGTTATATCGTGCCCATACCCTTCTTGGTACTGTATTATCTACCTGGAGTGTCTTCCTTCCTTTAACTTCATCTTTCGAAATCATTTTTATTGTTCAAGATCCACCCACCATAAAATGCTATTTATATTTACTAAGCTTTTCCCAATCCCCACCCTACCTCTTCAACCAAGGCAAAACATGGTAGCAGAACATATTGGCAAACACTGAACTTGGAGTCAAAAAACCAAGCCACGTCCAAGTTGCTTAGCTTCTGGGCTTCTATGTCCACAAAATGAGGATGTTGACTTCAACAACTTCTGTGGTCCCATCTATATTAACACTTACAGGGTATCTACTATGTGTTGTATCATTTTTATAAACCTATTTTTCCTACAAGTACAAGATGAGTACTATTGCCTTATTTATTGATGAGACTGGAACAGATTCCAACCCAGGGGTGCCTGACTCTACAGCCCAAACTCTTAGCAGCATGACACACCACAGCTCCCAAGAGCTTGTGGTGCCCTTCCTCCTCTTTTTCTCTTTTATTATAATGATCATTCTAAAGGCTCCCCTCATTGTAGTAGTACTGCTTCTGGTTTTTGGATTAGAAAATAACCACCATATCCTTCAGATTCATCCTGGTCTCTCTAGGCAAGGAGTGACAAATCAGCAATGAAAATATTAATTACAATTGTATCTACACAACATCCCAGAAAATGGTAGAGACGTAGAAAAGCCAACTATGAAGCCAGCCATTAAAACCATGTCCAACCAGGTGTGGTGGCTCACCTCTTTAATCCCAACACTTTGGGAGGCTGAGGCGGGCAGATCATTTGAGGCCAGGAGTTCAAGACTAGCCTGGCCAAAATGGTGAAATCCCATCTCTACCAAAAATACAAAAATTAGCTGGGCATGGTGGTACGCACCTGTAATCTGAGCTACTCAGGAAGCTGAGGCATGAGGATTGCTTGAACCCAGGAGGTGGAGGTTGCAGAGAGCCAAGATCACACCACTGCACTCCAGCCTGGGCAACAGAGCAAGACTTTATCTACAGAAAGAAAGGAAGAAAGAGAGAAAGAGAGAAAGAAAGAGAGGAAAGAAGGAAGGAAGGAAGGAAGAGAGAGAGAGAGAGAAAGGAAGGAAGGAAGGAAGGAAGGAAGGAAGGAAGGAAGGAAGAAAGAAAGAAAGAAAGAAAGAAAGAAAGAAAGAAAGAAAGAAAGAAAGAAAGAAAGAAAGAAAGAAAGAAAGAAAGAAAGAAAGACAAAGAAAAAAGAAATCCAATGAACAAATTTTACTTCTCTTTTTATGGGACCATTTGCTTTGGCAGTCTGCTCAGATGAGATATCAAGGTGCATCTATAAATGTAAAGCGTAGACTGATTCATTGAATTGGTCAGATTCTTTTTTTAACAGGTCATTTCAGTCAAACAATTTGTTTGTAACCCAAGTTACTAACTAGTTATTGCCCATTTGATCTATTAAAAACAATTCATCCATTTGGTAAAGCCTCACTAACATTTTTTAAATCAATCTGTACAATGTACCTGAGAAAAATATATTAATTAGTTAATACCTTCACTCAATTAAAACTTGGGCATGTCTAAAGTCTAACTACACACCTCTTGTCATATTGCATTGGTCATCACAGATAAATTCTTACAATGTTGGACACAGATTCTTTAACAAAACTGTTGAACTTCAGTACACTCCAAGATGGTTAATGCAGTACATACTGCTCAAGGTTAGACTAAACACCAGGTCCAAGAATTATTTTCCATGGCCCTTCTTAATGACACAAAACCCTACCTTTTAACAGGCATTTTTTTCTCACAAAACTTTGTATTGATTTATACATTTCTTCAATTCTATGTAAGTGGGTTGTGAATTTACAAGATCCTCAAATCTCATAAGTCACACACCTTTTTCTTCAGTTTCCATCTACTTATTACTTCTGTGTTATCTCTTATTTGAAGACTAACTTTGCAAATGTGCAGAGAAGGTATTCTATCGTATTCTGAGGGGAAAAAATGGCGTTGTTTGACTTGGATGTCCCTGGACTTTACAGTCTCACTCCAAATAATATAGTAACAGCCAAGGCCCCCTGATTTCTGCTAGGAGCCCTCAACCCCACATTGGCTAGCTAGGTGTATATAGCATTTTGTACATGGGCTTCTAGTAAGCCTAGAAATGAACTGTCATCTAGAGATTTTTATAGGCACTTGGCCAAATTCTAAATTGCTCAGGATTTGCATCTTCTAAAGAATAAAAGCCTATTTACACGTTCTCACTGTTTCAGAATTCCTGGCTAGCTACATGAGAATGTTTTAAAGGGTTGGTAACAATACAACTCACCATGGACCACCTAGATTAATATTAAAAAGGTGTTTCTTTGTTTCCAAGATTTTCATGTTTGCCTTCCCCTCTCTTCTCTCTCTCCAACGTATCAATGCCTTGCTTTCTTTTCTTCAAAGGTTTTTGGAAAGCGCAGGCACTCCCCAGGCCATTGGTCCACTGGATGACATTGAACTTACTCTGTGTGCTCACTGATGGCCTCTTTTCTAGGATAAACCATCACAACTGCCTTCATCAAGCTTGGAAAGTCATCTTTGGGATCATCCTTAAACTTGAGAGGTAGAAGGCAAACATAGGAGAAATCTCTAGATAACAACAACTAAGAAAGAACCTTGATCCATCAATAATAGAGTACATCAAGCAGCTTCATGCTCGATCTGAAATCATCATAGTCCTTATTATAGGTCACAGATAATACCTTATGGAGTGTGTTTAACCCTTCACATCTCTACAAATGTCAAACAATATTCCGCACAAAATGAGCACTCAACAAATGTTAGATTAAAAAGAGGAATAAATTGATGAAAAACTAGAAGGATATTAAGTGGAGAAATTAGAAGGGTGGATAAAGGTATTAATTAGATGAACAAATGAGAACTAGAACTTTATGACTACTATTTCCTCCTTTTTCTAAAAGCAAAATATGCCCTTGTAAAGTTGATGCTAGAAGTGTAAAAAGTTCCGTTAACATTCATCTCAGAAATCTGTACAGAGTTCATACTTCCTCCCATCAAGGACTTCACGTTCCCTTTCCTGGTTCTCAGTACTTCTCCTTTTGGTTCTGTGCCTCAGTGTACATTGTTTCTATTGATTCCTATTCCTAACCCTACCCTGGCACAATTTCTGATGTATATCTTTCAGCCATGATCTCCCCAATTTGCCCCTTCCATCTTCGTGAGCTTGGCCAGCTAAGTTGACTCTCTTTCTTCCAACTTGTCCATCAAGTTGTGGGAACTGGATCATTTACTTGAGTTGTTAAACTTAAGACCAGCATTATTTTAATTGATATTATTTATTCTCTTTGCCTTTGCCTGAATAATAAAGGACTCTCACATGATTGTGAATTACAGGTCTGTCTTTGCCATCAGATTTTTAATTTTGTTCAGGATTAAACCCATAGTAGTTTAAGGAAGGCAGTAACCTCTTCAACTCTATGGGAAAATGTTGTAAGAGCAGTTTGCAAATTCTAAATCCTCATTGAAGTAAGTTACTATTTGGGGTCACAAGCTGTCTACACAACCCTAAGAGGTTTGAATATAAATTTAAAATTTTGATTGTCCAGATGGTTGCTATTTGAAAAAGCCTATTTGGCATTCTAGACCTAACCCCCTGAATGATTAAAGAAGCAATAGGGTCAGGAAGAGTCAATATTTGTTATCTTGTAGACATTTTCTCTATAATGCTTAAGTACCCTAACTGTGATGCAGAGACTGAAATATTATAGCTAGATTTTTAAAAATTTGACCATATACAAAAATGAGCAAGCAATGTGGATCATTTAACTGAAAGAATAAATGACAAGTGGCAGATAAGACAATTATCTTGGTTTTGGATATGTTTCTGTTCTTTTTGGATCATATCAAATGCTTCAGAGAGTAACTCCTCTTACAAGTATTCTTTGTGGTGCTAAGAAGGTAAAAGTTTCTATGGGCAAACTCCTCTGTATCCTGATTTAATTTTAAAAGACAATATTTATTAAGCAACCAGCATGTGTAAGGTTATTCCCATAAAGGTGATATGCAAAATGCCCAAGGATCTTGATGTCTAAGATCCTCATATTTAATTCCACAAAGATGTAGTATATCATCTGAGAAGTAATAACCTAACATTACTGAGCACTTTTGAAAGTCAAACATGACAACGTCCTCCTTTCCTATCACAGAAGATAGTCACTGTTAAATTCTGAAGGATATTAGAAGAATTCAATTGTATTTTTCCTCCAGCCTGGAGAGAACTCCTCTGCTGCCATTATCAGATTCTGGGTCTCTAACCTGCTGCCATTACCCCAATACTCGTGATACCTTCATTTGGCAATTTACAGTAGAGTGAGAGAGAAAACAGGGGAACTTAGCTCTCCCAATTCTATCACCACAAGAGTGACATAACACACTATATCTCCCTTGAGAGCCATCTTACCTTTCTTCCTCATGCCAAATATCTCCTGGGCTATGATGGGAACAAGTGAAGGATAAAGTAGGGTAAATCTCAAGAGAACAGTATGTGGTAATAGGAGGATAGGTTAACTTTGTCCAACTTACTCATTCCTTTGTGGCTCACTAGGAAAGGAAATCCTTAAAAGAAAGGTATCCTATATGAATTCTATACATTTCCTTAATATTCTATTATTTGGTTCACACAACCCTCTTTCAAATTCTCCACTCCAATGTCCAATCCGTTTTCTCACATAACTCTGCCTTCCCCATAAAGCCTTAATCTCTACAAACTCAGGTGCCTCAGGCATTGGCCTGAGTTAATGGAGGTTCCACTCTACTTGGTTCTGTTTGACTTATGAGGACAGTGCTAGAAGAGATTCCTGTGGATGAAGCAGAAAGTAAATGTTTTGAATTTCATCTTTTGTCATAAACAGGGTCAGCTGATTTCAAAAGTTTACCTAAAAAGAGAGAAAACCTCAGGGCAAGGATTGACTTTTCCTCAAAAAATAAACCGAAACCAAAAAATACAATCTATTCTGGTATCATGAAAAATGAAATGTCTCGTTTCAGCATGATTTTGACCTCACCCTTTGGGGAAACAAGGATCCTAGAATTATTGAAGGAGGAGCACGTGACCGTTTCTTAGGCCTGATTGACTCTCTTCCATTTTGATAGGTCGCTCCAGTTCTAACTAGGTTAAGTTCCATTTCAAACATTTTTACATGCTTTATCTCATTCAACGTTCAAAACTACCCACTGAGCATGGATATTTCTGCCCATTTTATTTGTTAAGGTACCTTAAAAATGCTTACATTTTAGTTAATGCTTCTGGCATTTGAGAGAAAAATATGCAATCTGTAAGCTCAAAAGAGTTAACATATAATAAGTTCATTTGAACCATCAGTCATGTTTCCCACGAACAACTTAAACCTTTAACTGTCTCACTTTTTCAAAGGAATAGAAAGGCATCCTCCTGGTTGTGTGACTTTTGCCCTTTTCTAGAAAGCTCTTAAGCAGTCTTCATTAGATAACTTACAGAATACAATATTCATTAAATAGACATCAATCCGTCATCATGGACCAAGAGTATACCCATTTCTCTGTACTATAAGGCATACAAAATATGTTATCTAACACACTTTCACAGACTTTACAAATGATAACCCACTTTGCAGATGACTGACCTACCCAAGAAAAATTAAGAAATGAGGGTGAGTGTTCTATTCTCTCTAAATCATGTTTCATTTCAATTTATTCTCAATATCCAGAAGGATAACTGATGCTTTTTGGATGAGCTCATTTAAACATGTCAAACTCTTTTTACAAAGATTAACTAGAATGTGTCAGCTATGCTGGTGGCAAAACCATCTTGTTTAAAGTCTTCAAGAAGTAATATACAAAGCAAGATTACAACTGCTCAATCTTTAGCATGACATGCATAAAATCAATATTTCAAGTTCCTTTGGGAGTTACAGCCCAACATGCTGCTTATAAATCGTCATAATGACCTCAGCCAGCCCCTCCTGTCCAGTGGGGAAAGTGGAATTACTCAGACTTCGAGGGGAGACTTAAACACTGGGCAGTTCACAAGGGCTGTGAATAGGCTGATGGTTTTCTAGAAGAAAAATGTCAGATGTAGAAGTTTCCTAGATGCCATGCCATAATCAGTCCCATCTGTTCCAAACTCAGAGAGCCAAAGTCACTCATTGAAAAAGCTTTGGAACAGCAAAGCATGGGCATGTTCAGAGAGCATAGTGAATGACTTCTCACTATCCAAGAGATTTCAAGTAGCAGAATTTCTAAACGTTCCATGCAGAAGAGGACACCAAAATATCCTCTGGGAGATCTTTTATATCTCACTTACTGAAAGAAGTTTCTGTTAACTGGTCTCTCTGGATTAATCAATATCTTTAATTTCTGGACTGCTCAACTTTGTGAAAAACTGAGGTTCTCCTTTACAATTTGGACAAGTCTAATGTTTTCCGTTTCTTCCACTGGTGCTTTGAAACCCTAGCTCTACTTGAGGATATTTTAAGAACAATCTGAAGAATAGGAGCTTTAGAATTTACTAGTATAGCATTCTGAACCAGAGATAATTTTAGTCCCCAGACAACATTTAGCAATATCTGGAGACATTTTTGATCATAGCAAACTGAGGGAGGACTGCCACTGGCATCTGGTGGGTAAAGGCTAGGGATAATTCTAAATATCCTACACAAGACAGCCCTCCACAGCAAGAAATTATCTGCCCCAAAATGTCAATAATGCCACGGTTGGAAAGCCTTGCACTCGCAAAATGGCAAAAACTCAAGTTTAACCAATGGCCAAAGCTCAATTTTAACCACAGATAAAAATTCCCTCATACCATGTTGCAGGAAGCAGAGAAAGAAAGCAGTCTAATTATTTCAATGGTGAATAAGAAATCTCTGAAAAGAGATGTTGCCAAGACCACTTTTGTGACACAATCAACCAAGCTTAAAAAAAAAAAAAAATGGCCTTCCAGTTGGGTCTTACAATACAACTTGGAAAAGTAAATGCCAGAGACAACTGGAAAAAAGAGTTGATGCCCAAACAGATTTCCCTGTTGTGATGC
This sequence comes from Theropithecus gelada, assembly GCF_003255815.1. Taxonomy (NCBI): domain Eukaryota; kingdom Metazoa; phylum Chordata; class Mammalia; order Primates; family Cercopithecidae; genus Theropithecus; species Theropithecus gelada. The sequence goes on from NC_037676.1 coordinate 121,635,748, forward strand.
ATGTTAGCTGACTTAAAAGCCTCCAAGTCCCTAAAGTGTTAATTTCCAGAAAAATTGAAAGACGAGGATAGAGGGGTTAAGTTAAACATCCACTGTGAGTTGTTCTTACACTACAGTTGAAGAGAGATCTTGAAATATATTTTTCATTCATTTTCTCTCTTTGTGTCTCCCTATGTGAGAAACATGGCATGCACAATTGGCGCCTATATTATCCTCTGGCCAATACTTTATCCCAGTTGCCTTAGCAACTGTCAATATTTGTCCGGTATGTCACAGCCCCAGTTGGCTGATGGCTGGTTGAACATCTACTTGTAAAGTTTAGGGAAGAGAGACACCCAGTGGTCTAAATTAACTGGGTTGCTGAAAGCCATCTCCTGCTTCATTTTATTTTCACTTCAGAAACATTTATTAATTTTTAAATCTGATCTTCTGTTAATCATCAACAATCCCCACAGTTAAACTTATGAAAGCAGAAAAGAACACGAGTTGGCACACTTACTTTTTCCGTAAAGGGCCAGACAGTAAATATTTCAGGCTTTGTGAGCCATATGGTCTCTGTTGAAACTATTCAATTATTCCGTTATAGCACAAAAGCAGCATTAAACAATATGTAAACAAATGAGAATGGCTGCATTCCAATAAAATTGTACTTACAAAAGCAGATAGCAAGCCAAATTCAGCCCATTGGCAACCGTTTGTTAACCTCTGCATGAGAAGATAGAATGTATGTGCTCTTTCAATCTGCACATGCAACTGCCCCTTTCCCTCCCCCAAATTTTAAGGCAACTGGAAGAATCACTGCAAAAAGACACATCAGTATTCAGTCACTAACATTAATACAACTATTTAGCATGTTCTAGACACTCTTCTAAGTGCCACAGTCACAGCAATGTAGAAGACAGTTGCTCTGGACCAAGTGCTGTATCCCCTCAAAATTTAATGTTGAAATGTTGAAATTCTAGTCCCCAGTGGGATGGCATTTGAAGATGGAGCCTTTGGGAGATAATGAGGTATTGAGGGTGGAGTCCTCATGATGGAATTAGTGTCTAAGAAGAGACAGGCTGGAACTTACTTCATCTCCATCCTTCTGCCATGCAAGATTACAACAAGCTAGATATCTACAAAGCAGCAAGAGGGCCCTCACAAGATACCAGACTGCCAGCACCCTGCCTTCCCGGCCTTCAAATTGTGGAAAATAAATGTTTGTTGTTTAAGCGACCCAGTATCTGATATTCTGTTACAACCGCCCAGACTAAGACAGCAGTTAAAGACCTCTCTGTCTTTGTGGAGCGTATATTTATAGTTAGTAACATAATATATAAATAATAGGTTTTGTAAATCAAATGATAGTAACTACTGTTAGAATATTTCAAGGCAGAAGCGGGACAGGGAATAATGAGTTTTTAAAAATGTCGTAGATTAGATTGCATTTCCCCCCAAAATATTGAAGAACTAGTTCCTTGTACCTGTTAATGCAATATTATTTGGAAATATGATCTTTGAAGATGTAATCAAGTTAGGAAGAGGTCATTAGGTAGGCCCTAATCCGGTATGACTTGTGTCCTCATAAGAAAATGAAATGCCACATGAAGACAGACCCTGGGAGAGTCCCATCCGATGACAGAGAAAGAGACTGGAGTGATGCAGCGGCAAGCCAAGGAATGACAAAGATTGCTGGCCATATTCAAGCTGGGAGGAGGAAAGAAAGGATTCTCAGAGGACCATGGTCTTGATGACACCTTGATGTCAGCTGGTTTGCCTCCAGAACTGTTAAGGAATAAATTTCTGTTGTTTTAAGCCACACAGTTTGTGGTACTGTGTTAAGACAGCCCTAAGAAACTAATACAGGAACAGAGAGAATTGTTACTGTTAAAAGGGTGGCAAAGAAAGGCTTCGGTGAGAGGGTGAAGGAGCAACTCATAGGGATGTGTGCGACAGTAATCAAAGCAGAGGAAACAGCAAATGTTAAGGCCCTGAGACAGGAGGATCACAAGGGTGTTCTTGTGCCTGGGGCAAAGTGAGCCACAGGGAGAAAGGGGAGTCATAAATCAGAGAGATAAATGGAGCAAGATGAAAAAAGTCTTGTGGGACACTGCATGGAATTTGGCTTTTATGCTGAGTGAAATATGATATTAAAGAATTTTGAGTAGAAGAGTGACATGTCATATGACATTTATGAAAAGCATTGTTCTGGCTGTCCTATTGAGAATATATCCCATAGAAGCAAAGATGGAAGTAGAAAGACCTATTATGAGGATACTGCAATTAACCAGGTGAGAGATGCATGGGGTAATAGTGGAGGTGGTGAGAGGTGTAGGATTTGTTGTTAGAAGAGGATCTACTGACATATTAGATATGAGGTGTGAGGAAAAGGGAAGGTCAAGGATGAATTCAAAGTTTTTGCTTCAGGCAAATTGTAGTTTGAACTTGTGATGAGGAAGACTGGGATAAGAGCAAATTTCCTTGTAGGGGTGTGTCAAGAGTTCACTTTTGAGCATGTTATGATAGGGATATTATTAGATAAATAGTTAGATCTCTGAGTCTGGAGTTCAGGAGAAAGTTCTAGGGTGACGATTTTAAATGTGGGTTATAATTAGTACAGGTGGTCCTCAGCATTTGTGAAGGATTGGTTCCAGGACCCCCCTTACATACCAAAATCTGCAGATGCTCAAGTCCCTTATGTAAAATTACATGATATTGGCATATAACCTACACACATCCTCCCATGTACTATACTTTAAATCATCTCTAGATCATGTGTAATATATAAAACAATGTGAATTCTATGTAAATAGTTGTTAAACTGTATTGCTTAGGGAATAATACAAGAAAAAAAAGTCTGTACATGTTGAATACAGACACAATTTTTAAAATATTTTTTATCTACTATTGGTTGAATCCACGGATGTGAAATCCATGCCTATGGAGGGCCAATTGTGCATAAATGGTGTCTAAAGCTATGAGACCAGATGAAGTTAACAAAGAAATTGCATAGATGGGGTAGAGAAGAAGAGTATTTAATTGATTGAGCCCTGGAGGACTGCAACCCTCACTATTAAGTCTACAAGCAGAAATGAGCCAGTTAAGAGATAAGAAACTGCTTGAAAGGTAGGAAAACCAAGAGATCATGAGGTCCTGAAGCCAAGAGAAAGACAGACATGAAAATGTGTGTTAAATACTAGTAGCTTAACACATAGGAAATATGTAAGTTAAGTGCTTATAATCAGAACTGAGAGCTGACTGCTGGATTTATCAGTGTGGAGATCATAAATAGTCTTGAACGTATAATTTATCATCCAAATAAAGTCACTTTAAAATAATAATTTCAATTATGATTATTTCAGTAATATTCAAATTATTATTTCAGTAATATTCAAATTATCATTTCAATAATAATAATTGAAAACTTATTCCTAGAGAATAGGCAGGGGCCAGTATTTTCTGCACAAATTAAGATGTACAGTCACCCTTGTCGTGAAAATGTTGATAAGGGCAGTTTTATGGGTGTGACAGGATATTTGACTGAAATAATTAGAGTCTATGGATAACGGATGGAGAGAAACGGGGGACGGCAATTGCAGATAACATTTCAAGGAAAGTAAAGAGAATGACATAGTCAGAGGTTGGTTAGCAAATTCAAAAGCATAGCTAGAGAGGAGAAAAAAGTGATAGTGTTTTATAGCACTATAGAGTGACTATAATAAACAACAATTTATTGTGCATTTTCTTTTTTGTTTGTTTGGTTTTCTGTTTTGGTTTGGTTTTGTTGGTCGGTTTTTTGTTTGTTTGAGACAGAGTCTCACTCTGTCACCCAGCCTGGAGTGCAGTGACACCATCACAGCTCACTGCAGCCTCAATCTCCCAGGCCCAAGCAATCCTCCCACCTCAGCCTCCCAAGTAGGTGGGACTGCGGGAGCACACCACCACACCCAGCTAATTTTTGTTTTTTGTAGAGACAGTTTCACCACATTGCCCAGGCTGGTCTTGAACCCCTGATCTCTAGGAATTTGCCCGCCTCAGCCTCATCAGAGTAAAAACTTTCAAGCCACAAGAGGAGAAGTTCTGCAAGTTCCTACCATATCATCTAGCCATCTGCTTGAATCTGTGCTTATTTTCTGCCTTTTCTCCACTTATTATGGATAAAATGTCTATATGCTTATATAAGGCCAAGCCTTCTGTTTGTGCTGTATCTCTCTTGACTCCAGCAATTCTCTCTCCCATCTCCCTACCCTCAGGCAATTTTTTTCTTTCTTTTTTTTTTTTTAATTGAGACGGAGTCTCACTGTGTCAGAAGGCAGTGGCACAGTCTTGGCTCACTGCAACCTCCGTCTCCCACGTTCAAGTGATTCTCCTGCCTCAGCCCCCAGAGTAGCTGGGATTACAGGCATGTGCCACCACACCTGGCTAATATCTGCTTTTTTATTAGAGACAGGGTTTCATAATGTTGGCCAGGCTGGTCTTGAACTCCTGAACTCAAGTGATCCGCCTGCCTCGGCCTCCCAAAGTGCTGGGATTACAGACGTGAGCCACCACGCCCGGCCCAGGCAATTTGTCTCTGTTTTTCTATTTGGCCACTGTCTAGAGCCCAAGTCTTTGACCTCAAATTCCAGTTAATATCAGATAAATGAATGAGAAATGTTCGTAATACATTTGCATTCTGTATAAAAGCTGAATTTTTAAGTAAACACAAAATATGTACATATTTTTAGATCATTCTGAAGACAGTGTGACCTAAATGATTATTTTTCCTACCTGGAGAAGAATTCCACATTTAAGTCTCAAAGTGCTGGGATTATAGGCATGAGCCACTGTGTCCAAATATTGTTTATTTTCAAATATCTAGAAAAGCAGATTTTGAATGTTCTAGACATAAATAATAAATGAGTAATGGGGTATGCTAATTACCCTAATTTGATCATCATATATTGTATACATGTGTTGAAATATCATACTATACCCCATAAATATGTACAATTATTATGTGTAAAACTAGAAATAACAATTTTAAACTTAAAAAAATTTTGAAGAACGATATGGAGTAAACAGGGTTGGTCTGGGGTTATTGTTGTTTTTTCAATAATGAAGTACGTTATAGAATGCTTATATGCCAGTTGGAATTACCTAGGCAAAGAAGAAAAAAAAAATTAACCGAATTAGAGGTGGGGAGATGGGAGACAGAATTGCTGAAGTCATGGGATCTTGGGCAAAAACAGAAGGGTTGGCCTTATATAAGCATATAGACATTCTCTCCATAATAAACGGAGGCAAGGCAGAGAAAATAACCAGATTCAGGTGGATGGATAAATAATGTGGTGGGAACTTGCAGAACTTCTCTTGTTGCTTAACATTTCTCACCCTGATGAGAGTGAGGAGGAGAGAAGAAGAGGGAGCAGGAACTAGAGATAGAGTAGATAGACTAGGGGTAAAACAGGGGAACTTGTGGGCAGCACTAAGGCTGGTTGGATTGGATAGGGCACAATCTATTGGCATTGGGAGTGTGATCAACCCAACCCAAGGTAGTCACGGACTGTGTGTGGGGGAGCACTGATTTCCCAAGGAAAAATCTGAAATTGAGGAAATATTAGATGAAGGTGGAATGAATACCGGGAAGGCAAGCTCAATAGGCTGTAAGTTTTGGTGGGTTTTGTTTTGTTTTGTTTTTTGGTTTGTTTTTTGAGACAACATCTTGCTCTGTCACCCAAGCTGGAGTGCAGTAGCACAATCTCAGCTCACTGCAACCTCTGCCTCCGGGGTTAAAGCAACTCCCCTGCCTCAGCCTCCCAAGTAGCTGGGATTACAGATGGGTGCTACCGTGCCCAGCTAATTTTTGTATTTTTGCAGAGACAGATTTCACCACGTTGGCCAGGCTGGTCTCAAATTCCTAACAAGTGATCCACCTGCTTCAACCTTCCAAAGTCCTGGGATTACAGGCGTGAGCCACCACACCCAGCTAATAGGCTATAAGTTCTGGTCCTGGCTTTTTCATTTATTATCTGTGTAACTTTGAACAAGTTCCTTAACTTCTTTGAGCCTCTGTATACTGATATACAAAATGCAGATCGTAATACCTGCCTCACCATGAGAGTTGACTGAGATAGCATACATACAAACGCTAAATACTGTTTTCAATAAGGTCTTTTGAACTGAAAAGATCACCTAATTTTGTTGCTGTTATATAATAATTACATTATTATTATTATGCTTTCAAAATATTTGGCCACTGTCTATAGGCCGAGTCTTTGACTTCAAATTGCAGTTTATATTAGATAAATGAATGAGAAATATTTATAATGCATTTGCATCCTGCAGGAAAGCTAAATTTTTAATTAAACACAGAATATATACATATTTTTAAATCACTCTGAAGACAGTATGACAGAAATGACTTTTATTTCTACCTAGAGAAGAATTCCACATTTAAGTAACAGGCCTAAAGTCCTTCCAGTTCTAGGTTTCTATATACAAGTCTACTCAGGTTTATTCAGATCAATGACTTATCAGTTTTGCACAAATTGCTCCCTGAATCCAACAGTGCAGTAACTCAAACTCACCATGTCCTTACTGTCTCCAGACACAAATGAAGTGACCTTTACATCTATAACCAAAATTTCTGCTCTTGACTGCTAACTTCATCTTTAGAATTTCTCTCGATCTCTCTCTCTCTCTCTCCCTCCCTTTGACACACACACACACACACACACACACACATACACATACAATCCTTCCTTCAAGGATTTTAATAATGCTCCAAAACATTCGTATATGCTCACAATTCAGTCTGTTAGCTATTGACACCATTTGAAAACCTTCTATAGTCTTTCTATCAGGTTCTGATTTCCCTGAGTCAATACTTGTCCCTAACATTGCTTTAGACAGACTTCTCATTGTCATTGTTAACAACCCATGCTGAGAATGCCAGTATAATATACAAGGGAGCTGTCTCAGGAAGCTGCCAAAGCTCGTCAAGTTTCAAGTGTCAGAGATGTGCTGGGTTCTCGGCAGAGGTGAGGAGAGGGAGCAAAATTAGAATCCTCAGACTCATTCATTCATTCAACATTAATTGACCACCTGCTGCATATAGCAGTGAAGCTTAGTGGTTAAAAGTAAGGACTTTGGTGTCAGACATTCCTGATTCAAGTCACACTCTGCCACTTATGAGTTTTGTGATCTTGGTTGTGTCCCTTTTTCTCTCTGGGCCTCGGTTTACTTTTCTGTAAAATAAGAATTATCATAGATCTCTTTTGTGGAGTTGCTATGAGAATTATATGAGATAATCTATGTAATATTGGAACCTGGATGGAAATACAGCAGTTTTTATCCTCACCTAGGTTCCAGACCCTGATTTGACTCTGCGGATAAAAATGTTTATTACATCTGCAGCATTTTGTCGCTTTAAACACACCCAGCAAGCCCACTCAAGAACCAGATCAAGAACAATTCCAGAGATCTATAGGAATATTTGAGAATTACTTTAGGCCAGTGTTCTTTCCATTCATTTAAAACCATTTGACATCTTGGCTTCCGAAGGTCTTTGTTTTGTTTGGCTTCATACTTTGGTCTTTCTCTTTGCCTTGAGAAGACTTTTCCCCCCCATACTTTTTGGGAGTGGTGAAAATTTTAATCCCTTCATTAGTTCTCTTATCTTTACCATAGTACTCTCAAAATACAGTTTAAATGTGCACATGTCTTTCTCCCCATTGCTTCCATGCTGGTTCAAGGCACAAACAATTCTTGCCTGACCATTTCAGGAGCTTTCTACCTAATCTTCCCATTTCCTTTCTAACTATGTTCTATCGTTTTCACAACAAAGCATATGTATTATTCACTTCTGTCTTTAAAATCATTCAGCAGCTCACTGGTTTTTTTTTTATCAAAACCCAAATTCATTACTATAAGGTAGAGAAGATAACTCACAATTTACTAAAATCTCTTAATCTCTTCTTTCCTACCATAGAAATGGAGTTGTGTCAGAGAAGCAGCTGCCAAGCCAGGGTTACAGCCCTGTGGCTACATGTCACCTGTGTGTTAGTTATCTATTGCTGCTTAACAAATCACCCTGGAACATAGTAGTTAAAACAATTAAAACGTATTATTGTGTAGTTTCTGTGGAGCATGAATTCAGAGGCAGCTTAGTTGAGTGATTTGGGCTCAAGGTCTTTTATGAGCTTGCAGTCAAGATGTTGGACAAGGCTGCAGTCATCTGAAGGTTTGATTGGAGCTAAAAGATCCTCCAGCCTCATTAATGTAGCTATTGGCAGAAGGCTTCAGTTTCTTGCTGTCTGATGGCCAGAGGATTTACTTCTTTGCTATGTGGATCTCTTTATTGGTGAGTATACTCATAACATGGCAGCTGGCTTCCTCCAGAGCAAGTGATACAAGAGAGAAGCTAGCAGGAATTCACAGTGTCTTTTATAACCCAGTCTCTGAAGTCACAAAACACCATTCCCCCACTCTCTTTTCTATTCATTAGAAGTGAATCATTAAATCAAACTCACACTCAAAGGGTGCAAAATTTGGCTCCACCTTTTAAAGAGATTGTTAAGAAAAAGTCAGGGACATATTTTAAACTGCCATACCTGTGACTGGTTTTCCCAATAGAATGTGAGCAGAGGTGAGTTTTACTACTTCTGAGTCAACTCTTTTAAGAAGCAAGTGGCTTCTTTCATACTCTAGTTCTCCTTTCATTGGCAGGGTGCAAAAATGTGATTAGACCCAAGAAATGGCAAAGCCAAATGATGATTGCAGGGCCATAGGTTTCTGAATCAATATCCAGACACTTTGGATATGAACTTGAATGAGAAATAGAATCCTTTTGTGTTTGAGTCTTTATTTTGAGGTCTAATTGTTAACAGCAGTTTAGCCTACCCTTACTTACACTTACAGCTTCCAAGGCCTGGCATTAACCAGCCCGTCCTTACTCTCAGACCACTTTCCTTGAACCATCTAACCCAAGTTACAACAGTGTCCTTCAGTTACATGAGCATCCCAAGGTCTCAGAGTCTTTCCAGATGCTTCTGTCTCTGCTGTTGCCTCCTAACATCACATGGCTGACTCCTATCATCCATTGGGACTTGGTTTTAATTACAAACTCCTCAGAAAAGATTGGTCTGGCCATTCTAATTAAATAGGTCTCTACCTTATACATACCATTCACTTATTCTATACCACTTATCATAAACTAGAATTACACATTTATTTATTTGTTTAATGTCTATCTCGCATATTAGTCAGTTAGCTCCTTGAGGCTAGAGTCCATGTGTTGATGTGTTGTAGAGTGTATCCTTCCTCATCCAATGTGAGGATTTCATATTCCCGCCCTACTGCAGTCAGATGTGGTCATGTAACTCTCTTTGGCCAATGAAATATGAACGTAAATTACATGTGCAGTTTCTGAGAAGCAGCTTTAAGTTCTTCTTCTTTTTTTTTTAGACAGAGTCTCACTCTGTTGCCCAGGCTGGAGTGCAATGGTGCAATCTTGGTTCACTGCAACCTCTGCCTCCTGGGTTCAAGCTATTCTCCTGCCTCAGCCTTCCAAGTAGTTGGGATTACAGGCAAGCGCCACCATGCCCAGCTAATTTTTGTATTTTTAGCAGAGACAGGGTTTCACCATGTTGGCCAGGCTGGTCTTGAACTCCTGACCACTCGTGATCCACCCACTTCAGCCTCCCAAAGTGCTGGGATTACAGGCATGAGCCAGCATGCCTGGCAAGCTTTAAGCTTTTCATCTGGTTCATCTAACACTATTTCTGCTCAGGGAGAGGAAGGATTAAAAGGGAAAGTCATGAGTTGCTGCTTTTCTTCTTAAATTGAAGTGAAATTCACATAACATAGAATTAACAATTTCAACATGAAGAGCTCTGTAGCAGATAGTACACTTATTAGTTGCTTTTGTTACTAAGTAACTCAGAACAATGTGAGGCTCCTATTGAAAGCAATTCTCAGAGAATTTGGAAATGGAAACTACTAGGAAATGCCCCCTACCTAGTAGATTATACTGGTTGGAGGTCAAGATCCCGATGCCCCATCAGGTGGGAGAATGAGAGAAAGGGAAATTCCTGAATTTACTAAAGATGGCTGGGGTACAAAATTAATTTATAAAATAAAATTGGAAAGGAGATACTTTGTATAAATTTAGGGTTTCGTTTGAAATTGTAGTTACCCCAAAGAAGGTAAGAATGAACAAGTAACTATTAAAGCTCTAGTTATCAGAATTTTCCCTATTGGATTGAAAAGATTTTGAATGAATGACAGATCAGTTTCTTTTCATACACTCCCACTATCAGCTAGCAAAAGGGAGAAAATAGCCATGAAAAGAGAAAAGAGATACGGAAGGAAGTGAGGATTAGAGGTGCTGACTGGCTCTCAGTTTTATTTGAACTTTTAAATTATCCCGTCTTTCATCTAGAGAATAATGATGTTGGGAAAAATTTCCCCATTAGAATAATTTTACCGCAAATAAAGAACAATGAAGCTAGCAAACCCTTAGTCCAAATTTGGAGGAACTCACAGCTTGAAGTATTAGAAGATTACTATAAATTTCTCCCCAAAGCTATGATTTCTGTTTCACAGAAGAAATATGCCCAATGACTACAATATTATAAGTTAGAATGGATATCAGTTCCAACCCTTTTTATTTCATAGGTAAGGACACTGAAAACCCCTGACTCCACTCAACAGAAATATTTTTGATCCTGGATAGAGTTACTGGGGACATATTCCAATAAATCTTTATGAGTATATTTTTAATGTCAGCATAACTATAAGCTAATTCATTAATATAAATTAGCATTTCTGCCAGTTAATAGAGGAAAAAGAGGGACAGAAATACAGCTACATACAATGATCTGTTCCTCTCCTCATGAGTTTTGTAAATAATATTTGATCATTGAAACAAAACTTATAACATCTGAAACTCAAGACAATGATATTTAAAAGTGGAAAAGGTAAAAGGAACCTAAATGGAAGTAAGGTTTCCACGTTTTACTTGAAGTAATAAAGTATTGATACATTGACTGCAATGTCACATATGTATATTATAATATCCAGAGCAGCCGCTAAGAAAATTATATAAAGATATGCACCAAAAAACACTATAAATAAATCAGTGGAGGGCAGGTGCGGTGGCTCACAACTGTAATCCCAGCACTTAGGCAGGTCGAGGTGGGTGGATCACTTGAGGTCAGTTCGAGATCAGCCTGGCCAACATGGCAAAACCCCAAAACCCCATCTCTACTAAGAATAAAAAAAATTAGCTGGGCATGGTGACGCACACTTGTAGCCCTACCTACTCAGGAAGCTGAAGCAGGAGAATTGTTTGCACCCCGGAGGTGGAGGTTGCAGTGAGCCGAGATGGCGCCACTGCACTCCAACCTGGGCGATAGAGTGCGACTGTGTCTAAAAAAAAAGAAAAAAGAAAAAAAAAAGACAAAGAAAGAAAGAAAAGAAAAAGAAAACAAAACAAAAAGCCCTGACACTGGGTAATTTATAAAGAAAAGAGGTTTGGTTGGATAAAGGCAGTGTAGTGCTGACATCACTCAGCCTCTGAGGAGGCCTCAGGGAGCTTTCAGAATAATGGCAGAAGGTGAGTGGGAAGCAGGCATGTCATGCAGCCAAATCAGGAACAAGTAGGGTTGGGTTGGGGGAACTGCCACACACTTTTAAATGACCAGATCTTGCAAGAACTAGCTCCGAACCACAAAGACAGCACCAAGCTATGAGGGATCTACCCCCATAACCCAAACACCTCCCACCAGGCCCCAACTCCAGTACGGGGGATGACAGCTTAACATGAGATTTGGGCAGGGACAAATATCCAAACTATATCACATTTCTTGCTTTCCAGTCACAGAAAGCCTTCTTGAAAGAATAGTTTATGCTCCCTTCTCTACTTAATTGTTGTATCTTACTTACAGCTACAAGAAACAGACTACTCAACTACAAATTTCCCCAAACAAATTGGATTCTATTGACTCGCATAATAAGCTAGGAGATAGGTGGCCCCCAGCATTGGTTTAATGCACAATAATATGTTCAGATATGTAAGTTCATTCCTCTCTTTGATTCCCTCATCCTCAGATGGTGGCCTCTTGCCTTTAAGAGCATCTCCATGGTTATAAGATCGCCACTGCAACTTCAGGGATCACATCCTTACACAACTACTTCCACAGACAGGTGGAACAGGAGGAACAGGAGACAAGGAAGAAGGTTCTTCTTAAACATTATTTTCTTTCTCTTTTCTTTTTCTTTTTCTTTTTTCTTTTTTTTTTTTTTTCTGATGACAGAGTCTTCCTCTGTCATCAGGCTGGAGTGCAGTGGCGTGATCTCAGCTCACTGCAACCTCTGCCTCCTGGGTTCAAGTGATTCCCCTGCCTCAGCCTCCCAAGTAGCTGGGACTACAGGTGCACGACACCATGCCCGGCTAATTTGTTTGTATTTTAGTAGAGACGAGGTTTCACGACGTTGGCCAGGATGGTCTCGATCTGACCTCGTGATCTGCCCACCTCGGCCTCCAAGAGTGCTGGGATTACAGGCGTGAGCCACCATGCCCGGCCCTCTCTCTTTTCGTCCATGAGAAAACATTCCCTAGCAGTCTTCCTGTAGTTCCCCTTGATCAGATTTAAATCACATGGCCATCTCTACTAACAAGGAAAACCACAAAAGCATTTTAAGACTATCTCAGCGGGAGACCCTGCCTGTAGGGAAGAAGTGAAGAGAGTGACCCTTGGTAAATTGGCCAGCAGCATTGGCTATGTTCACCAGCCTTTTAGATTAAAGACAGAGAGTGTCTGGGGAATGCAGTGGTTGGTCATGCAAACTTTAAGGCCCTTTTCTGCCTGAACCTCCTACAGAATTTTAACATATTGACTACTTCCTTCTTCCCACAAATTTCTACTGGAACAAGTAACTTCACATCACCCTATCCTAATGTCCCAGTATCTCTGTGCCCTTTTCCATTCAGTCTTGCTTTTCCATTGTGTCTTAAATGTAAATAAGCCTTTTTTTTTTTTTTGAGACAGTCTCGCGCTCTGTCACCCAGGCTGGAGTGCAGTGGCGAGATCTGGCTCACTGCAACCTCCACCACCCAGTTTCACATAATTCTCCTGTCTCAACCTCCCAAGTATCTGGGACTACAGGTGTGCACCACCACGCCTGGCTAATTTTTGTATTTTTAATAGAGATGGGGTTTCGCCATGTTAGCCAAGCTGGTCTCAAACTCCTGAACCTCAGGCGATCCACCCACCTTGGCCTCCCAAAGTACTGGGATTACAGGCGTGAGCCACCATGTCCGGCTGTGAATAACCTCTTATCATTCTGCCCTTGGCTCCATTCTCTTCTTGCCCTGTATCAGTCTGTCATGTCCTTTTTAGATTATAGGTTGCTTTGAGAAAATGGAAGAAATTATCTTTAAAATGCACAAACCCACAACATATAGGTGAGTGTATAATTTTGGGGAATTTAGGGACCCCCCTAAAGCCCATCCATCAATCACTTTAGGGCTCCCTGGTCCATATTTTGGAAGTCCCTGCTCCATGCATTCTCCCTGGGCACTCTCAATAATGCCATGTTTTCAGCTCCATCCAATGTTCCTCACATAGGTAGCACCACCTTAGACCTCTTTGCTGAGTTCCAAACTTATAATTTCAACTAGGTAGTAAAATCTCTCTCAACATTTGTTGCAGATGTTTCGTACCAACCTCATCCCAAAATAGACTATCTTTGATCATTATCCCTCCTTGCTCTGGTCTGCTCCTCCCCTTATATTCTTTCGCTACGTTAATAAGATTTTTATCCAAGCAGATCAGTTCTAAGTAGTGTCACCTCCCATTTTTTCCCCTCTCCTACATTCAGTTGGTCTCCATGTCCATTCAAGTGTATTACAAAGGCTCTCTGGAATTTGTCTCCTGTTCTCCGTCTCTCCTGCAACATTCTGAATAGGTACTTCATGATTTTCTTCCTGGGTTATCACATCAGACTTATACTAGTGATTCCCTCCTTTTGTCCTCGCTCCATGCTAACACCAGGGATCTCTCACTAAAACTAAATTTTAATCATTTTCCAGATTAAAATCTACTGTAACCCCCATTTCCAACACAAACCAAAATTCCTTAGTATTACATCCGTGTCTTCACATTGTCTGACTCCTGTAGCCATCTCCTTCCATACCCCACATGTAGCCTATGCTCAGGCCACTACTGCCAAGTGCCTGAGTAAACCATGTGTCTCGCTCATCCGTGCACCTCATCCACCTGGAATTCCCATCTCCTACTGCTCTACCTAATAGATGTATAGTCACCCTTTAAAGCATAAATCAAAGGCCAGCTCCTTTTTATACCATCCTTGACCTGCCCTCTTTCCTTTCTTTTAATTTTATGCGAACTCATATTATTGAATTTATCCCAGTGAGTAGTAGTTTTTGTTTATGATGTTGTAAACCCCATAATATTCTGAGCACTTTGGGAGCACAAGTCATGAGTAATTAACCTTTCTGATTGTCAGACAGCAAATGTCAATATGTTGGTGGAAAGAAAGAAAAATTTTAGTATGTATATGATTTTTTATAATGAAGTAGGTTTTATTTCTTCAGCCAATGTTATGTACATTTATGAGTGATTGGAATGTTTTCTGGGGAAAAGGAAACTTTCTTGGAATTCTGCATGGGCAACTTTGACTTCAAAAAAAAAACCTGTAGTCTCTGCATTTCAGAATACCCAACACACCTATTTGTTGAATACCACCCCAATTTTCTTCTTTGCTCTGGCAGAAAGTGACCACTAGGGAGCATTATAGTTGCATATATTTCTTTGTACACATTCGAGTGATTTATCATCTTGGGGCAAAAATTAGTTTTGAAAACAAAAAGCTCTTTATATCTACATTTGCTTAGCCATTTTTTTATTTTTCCAAGCAAATTAAAATGTAAATGTCCTGTCCCTTATCTCCATTCTTCATACCAGTCAAAAATCCTTCCACAAATAATTGTATTTGGAATATTTCCAAAGAAGAAACTGAACTTCTTGTTCCTCTTGTGACTCTAGCGATTTCTTCATTCATCACTTTATCTCCAAGTCTCCAATTATGTGCAAGCCACAGAAGACATGGAAGATAGAAAATTTTTCAAACAGCATTTACTGGGCACCAGACCCTGTACTGGAGTGTAAAGGTACAGGAAAAGTAAGAGGTGATGTTACCCACACAACAGATAGATTCAATTGCTTGGCAGGTGACAGCCCAATGACCATGACCAAGAAGGGTTTAATAAAGGGATTTTACTATTTGCAACAAGGAAGGAGGACACCACAGACAGTTCCCCAAAGCAATGCCTCCTGGAACAATGGTGAAAACAGGGCTGTTATGAGGCTGGCTGGCTGAGTCATTGTATGTAGAGATGGAGTCAAGTCAGCTCAAGTGCAGTCACTGATCATTCTACATGTGTCGCACATATAGAAAATGGTGAGTAAGCTCCTCCTTGGGCAGGGTTTTTAGTATGGTAATGAGTTCGCCAAAATTCATCTCCAATTCAGGCATCTCTGGATCCAATTGTTTTTTGTTTTTCTGGGGCTGAGTTTCTCCCTGGAATTTTTTGAAACAACAAGAACTCAAGGTGCAACAGTTACACATGGTTACTTTTTCACAGTTGTACCCCAAAAAACTTGGGGACCCTGGGTTACAGTGGTATGTATCCACCATGAGTCCATTCACACACTAAGGTAAAAAAGATAAATAACTTCTTACGTTTTTAAGAGGGAATTAATACAAAGGAAGAATGTCTATGGTGTTCTTTTATTATGTATATGGCAACAAAGAAGGAATCTGGGCACAACCGGGTTGAGTCTATGACAGTTGGCCAAGCTTAGGGGAGAGAAAAGGAACTTTAGGAAGAGTATATCAAAACAAATTTAAAAGGACAAGGCGTAAATTTTCACGATTGGAAGCCTATTTTCTACAAAACAACTAATACTGCATAAAAATATACCTTCTAAATGGAGGAAGAAAAGGTAAACTTCAAGTTCTCCTTTAAAAAAACAATGAAGAAAAATGAAGGATAATCTCAAACTGATTGAGGGACAAGTAAGAAAAGGCAAAAGCTGAAATTGCCTTAAGACCAGTCACCTAAAGTTAAGAGCAACCTCTGCCTTCAAATAAAAGCAAATACACACCTTCTCTGGAAGAAAGTATCCTTAGCTTAGATTCGGAGAATCCCCACAAATTAAAACCAACTATAGGCCAGGCGCGGTGGCTCAAGCCTATAATCCCAGCACTTTGGGAGGCCAAGATGGGCGGATCATGAGGTCAGGAGATCGAGACCATCCTGGCTAACCCGGTGAAACCCCGTCTCTACTAAAAAATACAAAAAACTAGCCAGGCGAGGTGGCGGGTGCCTGTAGTCCCAGCTACTTGGGAGGCTGAGGCAGGAGAATGGCGTAAACTCAGGAGGCGGAGCTTGCAGTGAGCTGACATCCGGCCACTGCACTCCAGCCTGGGCGACAGAGCGAGACCCCGTCTCAAAAAAAAAAAAAAAAAAAAAACCCAACTATATCTGAGCTTATTTATACTCAAAGATCTCTAAACACATAAGATAAGCCACCATGACTGAAAGTCATTAGAAGCAACAAATCAACAATTTTGAGACTTTACTACTATAGATATTAGAATTGTCAGACACAGAATATAAAATAGCTAGGTATAGACAGTTTAAATAAAGCTAAGATAAAAATTAGTCAAAGAGCAAAATAATGAGCCCACAGATTTGGAAAACAACAAAGACAACTTTTAGGAATAAAATAACAGTTATTTAAACATAGAACTACATACATGGATAAAAGAGCAAAATAGACATAACAGAAGTGAATTAAAAGATAGCTCTCAAGAAGATATACTGAATGTAGCACAAGAAACTAACATGGAAAATATAGAAGTCGAGAAATACCAAACATAGAATTAAAATGCCTGATTTCTAATCAACGTTCCAGAAAGAACAGAGAGAGTTAAGAAAGTGCAGTATGTGAAGAGATAATGCCTTAGAACTTTCCAGGACTAGTCAGATTTATTATTTTATTTTATTTTACTTTTTAATTTTATTTTGAGACAGAGTCTCTCTCTCTGTTGTCCAGGCTGGAGTGCAGTGGCACAATCACAGTACATTTCAGGCTCTACCTCCCAGGCTCAAGCAATCCTCCTACCTCAGCCCCCCACATAGCTGGGAGTTCCTGGGACTACAGACACACATCTGTAGAGATGGGGTCCCATTATGTTGCCCAGGCTGGTCTTGAACTCCTGGGCTCAAGTGATCCTCCCACCTCAGTCTCCCAAAGTGCTGGGATTAAAGGCATGAGCACCTAGCCTAATCAGATTTTAATTAAAGTCATAAATCTCTAGATAACACAAAGTACAATATGTTAAGCAAGACATATCATCTATATAATACTCTGTATCACACAGGGTACAGGCTGAAGTGCTGTAACAAAGAGATCCCAAGTTACAGTGGGATTAGGAAGATGAAATTTCATTCATAATCACAAAACAGTCCCACAGGTTGGTAGTTTAAGGGGCTAGTAGCGCTGCTCCTCAAGGCGACTCAGGAATGAAGTTCTGCCAGTCTTAAATTTAACTTTTGTTCTGGGTCCTAGACAGTTGCTCTGGTTGTCACTAATTCCTAGCCATTAAGAATAAAGGAGAAAGAAGCCTACAAGCTTTAAGGATATGACACACATGTTGCACACATCACTTTGAGAAGAAAGTAGCCCAGCTTTTGACAACCCCGTGGGCTGGCATGCCAGATTTGAAAATGGAGGAGCCCCAGATATAATCTTTTCTATCCAGTAATTTTCTCACCTGGGGATTTTTCAAAGTAAGCAAAGGCTAGGGTGGGGCTGGAAAGTGAAAGTTTCCTGAATTTACAGTCTTATGGTTCTGAGTTCTCATGACTTCACTGTATCAAAGCCTCACCATCTAGCAAAACCTGAGTCTAACAATCTTAAGGTTTCATAGTTTAGTTTTAAGGTGAAACAGGTTCTCAATGTTTGGTCCCAGGAAACTTCTAAAGGGTGAACCCTGAATCACCTTCAAAGCATTTAATGACATTGAGCCAAATCTGCAACCAAAATCCCAAAACAACTTCTGGTAAAACCAATATCTCAGTCTTATGGCAGCAAGGAGGTTGGGGTTGGAATGAAAAGAAGTAAAATCACCTTGGACTCTTGGTTTTTTAATGGCCTTAATAGAGAGATCAAATTCAAAACACCATTCCAAAACAGCTCACATCCTGATTGGTACTGATTAGCACCCCCATCAGAGCTACCAAAAAGGGTATAGAACATTCCCTCAGCCAGTGGAGCTGAAGCAAGACCCAATTACATGCTATTTGCATGAGAAATATTTTAAGTATAAATGGATATGCAGAATATAAAAGTACAGAAAAACATCTGTGAAAACACTTAGAATGTAGATGTAGTTATTTTAAAATAAGATAAAGTATATTACAATAAAAGTTGTCATCAAAAAGACCACTCCATAATGTCAACATAGTTAATTCAACAAGAAAAGATAACACTTCAAAATGTATATGCCCTTAATATTAGAGTTTCAAGAATATAAACCAAAAATTGACAAAAACTGAGAAACAGACACATTAACAATCGGAACTGGAGATTTTAACATACATCTCTACATATTTGACATAAGTGTATTAAAAATCAATAAGGACAGGCCAGGCGCGGTGGCTCATGCCTGTAATCCCATCACTTTGGGAGGCCGAGGCGGGCGGATCACGAGGTCAGGATATCGAGACCATCCTGGCTAACATGGTGAAACCACATCTCTACTAAAAATACAAAAAAAAAAAAAATAGCCAGGCGCGGTAGCGGGCGCCTGTAGTCCCAGCTACTCAGGAGGCTGAGGCGGGAGAACGGTGTGAACCTGGGAGGCAGATCTTGCAGTGAGCCGAGATCGTGCCACTGCACTCTAGCCTGAGTGACAGAGCGAGACTTTGTCTCAACAAATTAATTAATTAATAAACAATAAGGATATAGAAGATGTGAATACTATATCAACTGATTTAATCTAATTTAAATTTGCATAAGACTACACTAAATAGCTGCAGAATACACATTCTCTCAAGTGCACCTGGGAATATTAACCAGGATCTCCCATGTGGTAGATCATAACACGAGCATCAAAAATATTTTTAAAAAGTCATTTCACAGAGTATATTCTCTGACTAGGTCACTATTCAGTTGAATTCAAATCAATAACAGACCGAGTGCAGTAACTCACACATGTAATCCCAGCACTTTGGGAGGCCAAGGTGGGTGGATCACCTGAGGTCAGGCGTTTGAGACCAGCCTGACCAACGTGGGGAAACCCCGTCTCAACTAAAAATACAAAAAAAGAAAAAGAAAAAAAAAAATTAGCCAGGCGTGGTGGTGGGTCTCTGTAATCCCAGCTACTTGGGAGGCTGACGTAGGAGAATTGCTAGAACCTGGAGTCAGAGGTTGCAGTGAGCCAAGAATGAGCCACTGCACTCCACCCTGGGCAACAGAAGGGAAACTCCATCTCAAAATAAATCAATAAATCAATAACAATACAAATATCTACAAAATCTTCAATGTATTGGGAAAAAACAGTTAAACATCTCTTAATAGCTCCTAATCAAAGAACAAATCACAAGGAAAATTATAAACTATTTCATACTAGATGATAATAAAAATATAAAAGATAGAGAAGGCAAAATGGCTAACTAGACGCAGCCCAGTGGAAGAGCTGCCACCCAGGGACCAAGACGACTGGCACACTCCTAATAGATCTTCAGAGGGAAGGCACCAAGAGCAGACAGAGGAAACACACAGAAGCTGGGCTTCAGTGGAAGGAACTAGGAATGCTGCATGGGGCCACTATGCACCAAGACTCACTCTTGGCCACCAGCAATTTTGGGAGAACCAGAAGTGGTAGGGGCAGCATGCCAGCTGATGTGGAGCCCAGAGGGTTTGGTGTGGGAGTCTCCATAGCAGAGCACCGCCAAAGAAGCCTATCTCCCCAGGCTTGACTTTCTTCCAGAGGAAACTTCAGCCCTAGGGGAACTGTCAGACCTGAACTCTGCAGGTATGTCTTGCCCATCAAATGAGCTGTTGGATCGGAGCACCCTTTGGTCTGCCGGCCTCTCCCAGGGCCCCAGGCTGGCCACGGCTACTTGCAGGACAGCCTCTGGCACCCTGGGGGCCAGCATGATAGCTCTAGCACTGGCAGGCCATGACTTACCTGCAGAGAGCTCCAGCAGGGTGGCCCACACAGTCATGCACCAGCCCACCCATTCCCTCCCCACAGTACATCTTCCCCCAGGCCCATAGCAACTCCCTACATTGCTTTCCCTGCATGTGTGCATGGAAAGATTCTTCCCTTCCTTGCTCCACCAGCACATGTGTGTATGTACATCCTGTCCTGCCACTGCTACAGTGAGAGTGTAGACTACCCCCAACCCCTCCCACCTTCCCCACTCCCGCCACTGACCACCACTGCAGCCAAAGCCTTGGTAGGCACAGAGCCAGCCAGTCCCACCCCCACCAGCAGCCTGCCTTTGTGCCAATACTGCTGCAGGAGTAAAACTAGGCACAGAAAACAGTGGACCCTCCCCAACCCTGAGCAACCACCCTGCCTGTGGTGCACAGAGGACATACAAAGAACTGCACCTGCCAGCACCCTGCCCCCATACCAACACCACCACCAGCGTGACCCCATGCACAGTTGCCAGCAAGTACCATCCTCCAGCCCCATGAGTCACATTGCCTCTGCCACAGTAGTGAATACCCACACAGAGGCAGGCACCCGGTACCTGCTAGCTAGTACCTCCCTTCAGTCAACAAGCATGCACCCCACTGCACTGCCACTGCTGCTGCCACTGCTGCTGGCAAGTGCAAACAAGGATAGATCCCACCGCCACCACACTACAAAATACTGTGGCTGACAACATCCATTGGAGTGTAGTTACCAGCAGTCCAGGAGCACCTTGTGCCCTACCCCAGCACAGTAGATTCTTAACCTCAAGGAGACAGAGAGCAAAGTTGGGCCCTGATAAAAATTCTCTAGAGTTAGAGCTCATAGTCCTGGAGTTGAGAGCTGAGTGTTGCCTCCCTAAAATCTTCCAGAAACAAAGCCAGTCAGCTGAATCCACCTTATATACATTCAAACCCTTAAGTCATTAAAGAGAATAAAATTTCTAAAAACCCATCCAGAGGTCAGCAACTTCAAAGACTGAGGGAACATCAACCCACAAAGATGAGAAAGAACAAGCACAAGAACCAACTCTGCAACTCAAAAAGCCAGAGTGCCTTCTTTCCTCCAAAACAACACCTCTCCAGAAAACATGCTTAACCAGGCTGAGTTGGTGGAAATGACAGAAATAGAATTCAGAATATGAACAGGAATGAAGATCATTAAGATGAAGGATTATGTTGAAACCCAATTCAAGGAAGCTAAGAATCACAATAAAGCAATACAGGGGCTGACAGACAAAATAGCCAGTATAGAAAAGAATGTAACAAACCTGATAGAGCTGAAAAACATACTACAGACATTTTATAATGCAATCATAAGTATTAATAGCAGAATACACAAAGTAGAGGAAAGAATCTCAGAGCTAGAAAACCGGCTTTCTGAAATAAGACAATCAGACATGAATAGAGAAAAAAGAATAAAAAGGAACAAACAAAACCTCAGAGAAATATGGGATTATGTAAAGAGACCAAATCTAGAATTCACTGGTGCCCCTGAAAGATATGAGAAGAGTGTCAGCACTTCAGAAAACATATTTCAGGATATCATCCAAGAGAACTCCCCCAACCTAGCTAGACAGGCCAACGTTGAAATCTAAGAAATGCAGAAAACCCCAGTAAGATGTTTCACAGGAAGACCATCCCCAAGACACATAATCATCAGATTCTCCAAGGTCAGAATAAAATAAAAGAAAAAATGTTAAAGGCATAAAAGTCAGGTCACCTGCAAAAGGAGGCCCATCAGACAAACAGTGGACTTCTCAGCAGAAATCCTATAAGCCAGAAGAGGTTGGGGGACAATATTCAACATTCTTTTTTAAAAAAAAAGAAAAGAAATTTCAACCCAGAATTTCACATCCAACCAAACTAAGTTTCATAAGCAAAGAAGAAGATTTTTTTCAGACAAGCAAATGCTGAAGGAATTCATTACCACCAGACCTGCCTTACAAGAACTCCTGAAGGAAGCACTAAATATGGAAAGGAAAGACCATTACAAGCCACTGCAAAAACACACTTAAATACACAGACCAGTGACACAATAAAGCAATGACACAAACAAGTCTGCATAATAACCAGCTAACCTTATGATGACAGGGTCAAATCCACACATATCAACACTAACCTTGAATGCAAATGGGCTAAATGCTCCCAGTGAATAGGCACAGTGTGGCAAGGTGGATAACTAACCATGACCCATTGGTATGCTGTCTTCAAGACACTCATCTCACATGCAATGACACCCATAGTTTCAAGATAAAGGGGTATAGAAAAGTCTACCAAGCAAATGGAAAATGATGAAAAGCGGGAGTTGTAATCTTAAGACAAAACAGACTTTAAACAAAGGGCAAAAAAGACAAAGACAGGGATTACATAATGGTAAAGGGTTCAATTCAACAAGAAGACCTAACTATTCCAAATACATAAGCACCTAACACAGGAGCACCCAGATTAATAAAGCAAATTCTTAGAGGCCTCTAAAGAAACTTAGACTCCCACAAAATAATAGTGGGAAACTTCAACACCCCACTAACAGTATTAGACAGGTCATTGAAGCAGAAAATTAACAAAGATATTTAGTATCTGTACTCAGCACCAGATCAAATGGATCTGATAGACATCTACAGAACTCTCCACTTGAAAGCAGCAGAATATACATTCTCCTCATTGCCACATGAAACATACCCTAAAATTGATCATATAATTGGACATAAAACACTCTTCAGCAAATGCAAAAGAAATGAAATCATAACAACCACTCTCTCAGACCAAAGCACAATCAAATTAGAAATCAAGACTAAGAAATTCACTGAAAACTATACAATTACATGGAAATTGAATAATCTTCTCCTGAGTGGCTTTTGGTTAAATAATGAAATTAAGGCAGAAATCAAGAAATTCTTTGAAACTAATTAGAACAAAGATACAATATATCAGAATCTCTGGGACACAGTTAAGGCAGTGTTGAGAGGAAAATTCATAGCACTAAATGCCAACACCAAAAAGTTAGAAAGGTCTCAGTTTAACAGTGTGACATGACCACTGAAGCAACTAAAGAACTAAGAGAAAACCAACCCAAAGCTAGCAGAAGACAAGAAATAACCAAAATCAGAGATGAACTGAAGGAAATTGAGACACGAAAAAATATTCAAAAGATCAGCAAATCCATGAGTTAATTTTTTGAAAATAATAATAAAATAGATACGCTGCTAGCTAGACTAATGAAGAAGAAATGAAAGAAGATCAAAATAAACAAAATTAGAAACAACAAAGGGGGTAATCATTGATCCACAGAAATACATATCATTATCAAAAAATACTATGAACACCTCTATGCACATCAACTAGAAAATCTAGAAGAAATGGATAAATTCCTGGACAGACACCCTCTCAAGACTGAGCCAGGAAGAAATTGAATCCCTGAATAAAACAATAACAAGCTGTGAAATTGAATCACTAATAAATAGCCTACCAACCAAAAAAAATTCCAGGACCAGACAAATTCACAGCCAAATTCTATCAGATGTACAAAGAAGAGCTGGTACCATTTCTACTGAAAGTGTTCCAAAAAATGAGGAGGAGGGACTCCTCCCTAACTCATTGTATGAGGCCAGCAACACCCTGATACCAATACCTGGCAGAGACAAAATGAAAAAGGTAACTTCAGGCCATTATCTTTGATGAACATCAATGCAAAAATCCTCAACAAAATACTGGCAAACCAAATCCAACAACACGTCAAAATACTTATCCACCACAATCAAGTAGGTGTTATCCTTAGTATGCAAACTGGTTCAACACACACAAATCAATAAATGTGACTCATCACATAAACAGAACTAAAGACAAAAGCCACGTGATTATCTCAAAAGATGCAAAAAAAGACTTTCAATAAAATTAACACCCCTTTATGTTAAAAACTCTCAATAAATTAGGTATCAAAGGAACAGATCTCAAAATAATAAGAGCCATCTATGACAAACCCACAGCCAACATCATACTGAATGGGCAAAAGCTGGAAGCATTCACCTTGAAAACTGGCACAAAACGAGGATGCCCTATCTCACCACTCCTATCCAACACGGTACAGGAAGTTCTTGCCAGAGAAATCAGGCAAGAGAAAAAAAATAAAAGGCATTCGAATAGGAAGAGAGGAAGTCAAACTATCCCTATTTGAAAATGACATGATCTTATATCTAGAAAATCCCATACTCTCAGCCCAGAAGCTCCTTAAGTTGATAAACAACTTTGGCAAAGTATCAGGATATGAAATCAGTGTACAAAAATCACTAGTAATCTTATACACAAACAACAGTCAAGCCAAGAGCCAAATCAGAGTCATTCACAATCACTGCAGAAAGAATAAAACACCTAGGAATTCAGCTAACCAGGGAAGTGGCAGATCTCTACAAGGAGAAGTACAAAACGCTGTTCAAAGAAATCATAGATGACACAAACAAATGGAAAAACATTCTATGTTCATGGATAGGAAAAATCAATATTGTTAAAATGGCCACACTGCCCAAAGCAATCTATAAATTCAATGCTACTCCTATTAAACTACCAATGACATTCTTCACAAAACTGGAAAAAGTAAATAAATTCATATAGAACCGAAAAAGAGCCTAAACTGCCATGGCAATCTTAAGCAAAAAGAAAAAAGCTGAAGGCATCATGCTACCTGACTTTAAACTATATTACAGGGCTATAGTAACCAAAATATCATGGTACTGGTACAAAAAACAGGCACATAGACCAATGGGAACAAAATAGAGAGTCCAGAAATAAGGCCACACACCTACAATTATCTGATCTTCAACAAAGCTGACAAAAGCAAGCAAAGGGGAAAGGAATCCCTATTCAATAAGTGGTGCTAGAATAACTGACTAACTATATGCAGAAGATTGAAACTGGACTTCTTCCTTACATCACACACAAAAATTAACTCAAGATGGATTAAAGACTTAAATTTAAAACCCAAAACTATAAAAACTCTGGAAGACAACATAGGCAGTACCATTCTGGACATAGGAATGGGCAAAGATTTCATGACAAAGATAACAAAAGCAATTGCAAGAAAAACAAAAAATTGACAAATGGGATCTAATTAAATGAAAGAGCTTCTGCATAGCAAAAGAAACTATCAACAGATAGACAACCTACAGAATGGGAGAAAACTTTTGCAAACTATGCATCTGAGAAAGGTCTAATAGCCAGCATCTGTATATTTGAATAAGGAACTTAAACAAATTTACAAGCAAAAAACAAACAACCCCACTAAAAAGTGAGGATAAAATATGAACAGACACTTTTCAAAAGAAGATATACATGTGGCCAACAATCATATGGAAAAAAAGCTCAACATCACTGATCATTAGAAAAATGCAAATCAAAACCACAATGAGATACCATCTTACCCCAGTCAGAATGGCTGTTATTAAAAAGTCAAAAAAAATTACAGATGTTGGTGAAGTTGTGGAGAAAAAGAATGCTTATATACTGTTTAGTTGGACTGTAAATTAGTTCAACCATTATGGAAAACAGTGTGGAGATTCCTCAAAGACTTAAAACAGAAATATCATTCCACCCAGCAATTTTATTACTGGGTATCTACCCAAAGGAATATAAATTGTTGTTCTATTATAAAGACACGTGCATGTGTATGTTTATTGCAGCACCATTCACAACTGCTAAGACATGGAATCAACCTAAATTCCCATCAATGGTAGACTGGATAAATAAAATGTGGCGGCCAAGCGCAGTGGCTCACGCCTGTAATCTCAGCACTTTAGGAGGCCAAGGTGGGCGGATCACAAGGTCAAAAGAAGGAGACCATCTTGGCCAACATGGTGAAACTCCGTCTCTACTAACAACACAAAAATTAGCTGAGCATGGTGGTGCGTGCCTGTAGTCCCAGCTACTAAGGAGGCTGAGGCAGGAGAATCGCTTGAACCTAGGAGGTGGAGGTTGCAGTGAGCCAAGATTGTGCCACTCCTGCCTGGTGACAGAATGAGACTCCATCTCAAAACAAAAAAAAAAAAAAAAGAAAGAAAGAAAGAAAATGTGGCACTTATAACCATGGACTACTTTATACCCATATAAAAGAATAAGATCATGTCCTTTGCAGGATCATG
Organism: Theropithecus gelada; assembly: GCF_003255815.1. Classification (NCBI taxonomy): domain Eukaryota; kingdom Metazoa; phylum Chordata; class Mammalia; order Primates; family Cercopithecidae; genus Theropithecus; species Theropithecus gelada. Next base: position 121,662,143 of record NC_037676.1, read on the forward strand.
GATGGAGCTGGAAGCCACTATTCTTAGCAAAGTAATGGAAGAACAAAAATACAAATACCACATGTTCTCACTTATAAGTATAAGTGAGCTAAATGACGAGAACACATGGACACACAGAGGGTAGGAACACACACTGGGGCTTATCAGAGGGTGGTGGACAGGTGGAGGTAGAGGATCAGGAAAAATAACTAATGGGTGCTAGGCTCAATATCCAGTTGTTGAAATAATCTGTACAACAAACCCCCAATGACAGAAGTTTACCTGTATCACAATCCTGAACACGTACCCCTGAACTTAAAATAAAAGTTAAAAATACAGAGAGAGACAGAGAGAGAGAGAGAGAGATAAAAATCTGTGAGATACAGCTAAAGCTTTTCTTAAAGGTAGTACACAGTATGAAATGCTTCTATTAGAAAAGTTGTATGGCATTCACACTTCAGAGATATATGCTTCTCAGTAGTCATGCCTTTAAGTAATCCACTCCAACACTGAATTAGAGCTGACTGTGTAACCAACAGATAATAGCGGAAGTGAAAATGAGTGACTTCCAAAGCTAGGTCATAAAAAAGCATGCAGCTTCCCCTTCGGCCTCTTGAATTATTCACTCTTGGGAAACCAGCCACATGGTTATGAAATCACTCAAATATTGGAAAGACATGCAGAGAAACTTGCCAGCCATGTGAGTGTAGCACACTGGAAGAGGACCTTCCTGTCCCACTCAAGCCTTCAGACAACTGCAGCCCACCAGATGTCTCACTGCAACTCCAATGGAAACTCCAACAGAAATTTAGAATGTCCTAGCTGAGTCCCTTCTAAATTCCTTATTCACAGAACCCATGAACATCATAAATGGTTCTTTTACTTCATTAGGTTTTGAAGATTTGTTACGCAGCATTAGTAACTGGAATAAGAAAAAGTGTGTAAAATTATTGATCTAAGCTTTCACTTAAAAAACCTAAAAGAAGAAACTTGCCCACTTTTGGACAATAGTGGTTTGAGCAAGGTTCTTTTTTATTACCTATTTTCTTAAGCTTTCTGCTAAGTGGTCTGCCTTTGTTGGTATTATATTCAGCTTTTAGCCTCCACTAAAAGAGACTATTTTTAAAACAGACAACAAAATCTTACTGCTTTGAAATTTTTTTTTCTAAATGAGGGCAAAACAAAGACATTTCCAGAGGAACAAAAACAAAGATTTTGTTACTAGTAAATCTGTCACACAAGATATATTAATAGAAGTAATGGTAAATAGTAAATAATGGAAGCTTTTAGTAAATAGTAATGGAAGAAATAGTAAATAGTAATAGAAGCTTTTCAGCCTAAAAGCAAATGACCCCTGTGTAATTTGAAATCACATAGAAAAATAGAGCACTGGTAAAGGTAATTATATAATTACCAAAGAGAGTATAATTTTACAGTTCTTCTCCTTCTCTTTAGTGATTTATAGACATACATATCAATGGAGCAGAATAAAAAACCCAGAAATATATCCACACAAATACACCAACTGATTTTTTACAAAGATACAAAAGCAATTCAATGGTGCTGAACCAAGTAGACATCCATAGGCCAAAAGATAAGCTTTGACCTAAGCCCACACATAATACAAAAAAAAAAAAAAGAAAAAATGGATCACAAACATATGTAAATGTAAAACTGCAAAGCTTTTAGAAAAAAATGGAGAAAATCTTCAGGATTTTATACTGGATACCAAAAGCATAACTGGTTTTTTTAAATAAAAAATTGGACCTCATCAAAATTTAATTTATTGTGCAAAACATATCTATAAGAGGATAAAAAGGCAAGCTATAGAACGGAGTAAAACATTTGCAAACCACATATCGGGCAAAGAACTATTTTTCTCTAGAATATATAAAGAACTCTCAAAACTCAACATTAAAAAGGTACTCCAATTGGAAGTAGGCAGAAGACATGAAGAGACATTTCACTGAAGAGAATATATAGATGGCAAATATGTACATGAAAAGATGTTCAAAAACATTCGCTGTTAGAGAAATTAACAGCTAATGGAAATTAACAGTCACAATGGAAACTACACAACTATTAGAATGATTCATAAAAAGTAGTGATGACCCCAAATGCTGAATATGTGGAGAAGCCAGATCACTCATACATTGCTGGTGGAAATGTAAAATTGTATAGCCATTCTGGGAAATAATTTAGACATTTCTTTAAAAATTAAACATGTAACAACCATACCATTCAGTAATTGAAATCTTGTTCGTGTATTTCAGAGAAAGGACAACTTATGTTCACATAGACACCTGTACACTTACGTTCACAGAAGCTTTATTCATAATAGCCAGAAACTGGAAAAACCCAGATGTTTTTTAATAAGTGAATTATTAACAAGCAATGGGACAGCCATTCCATATTTGGTAGGCAGAATAATGACCCCGCAAAGATGGCCATGCCCTGTCTCCACAACCTGTGAATATGTTACCTTACATGGCAAAAATAACTTTGTAGATGTGATTAAGTCTATAGGATAATAAGCCATGAAAGCACGTTCAACATCATTATTTATGAGACAGTACCTCATACACATTAGAATGGCTAAAATTTAAAACTTAAAGTACAAAATATGGATAAGAAATGTAGAGCAACTGGAATAGTCGTTCATCATTACTGATAGTGTAAAAGTATACAACCACTTTGGAAAGGATTTTGGTACATCTTTTTTAAAAAGATAAACATATCCCTACCTTATGACCTGGCAGTTCCACTTCTAGATGTTTACCCAAATAAATGAAGGCATGTGTTCACAAACAGACTTGAATTAAGAATGTGCACAGCATTGGGAAGCCAAGACGGGCAGATCACGAGGTCAGGAGATCAAGACCATCCTGGCCAACACGGGTGAAACCCCGTCTCTACTAAAAATACAAAAAAATAAACATTAGCCGGGCGTAGTGGCAGGCGCCTGTAGTTCCAGCTACTCAGGAGGCTGAGGCAGGAGAATGGCGTGAACCCAGGAGGCAGAGCTTTCAGTGAGCCGAGATCACGCCACTGCACTCCAGCCTGGGCGAGTGAGTGAGACTCTGTCTCAAAAAAAAAAAAAAGAATGTGCACAGCAGCCTTATCTAAAACAGCCAGCCCTGGAAACAATTCTAATGTCCAGCAACAAAAAAATGAATAAATTATGGTATATTTAGTCAATTGAATACTACTATAAATAATGAACTCCTAGGATCACAGATCTCTGGTCTCTATGTTACTATGGTGGGAGCTATGCGATTCTATGCATTTTTCAAAACTCATAGAACTGTACTCCACAAAGAATGAATTTTGCCATATGCAAATTTTTTAAACTCAATCACGATGGTGGGAAGAAACCAAGACAGAATGCAGAGTGTAACAAGTGAACCTAACTTTTTTACGAATGAATGGCATACCCCAACCAGATGGGGTAGACAGAAATGAGCTGACCTGTCTTTCTTTAGAAGTGTTTTGACCATATGTAATAAGGTTAGAGAGTAAAAATGCACACAAACACTGTATTCTAGTTGGAAAATTCATTTTTTCACAGAGGTTTGAGGTACCATTCTGAAATAATTTTCAGAATGTTAACTAGGGTTGAAGCATTTAGTAAATAAATTGCAGAGAATGAGAGCCAAGTTTCTCAGTGCCAGAAAAAGAAGTTTCAAATAATCAAAGGGGAGTTGTTAGAATGAACCCTGTGGTGCTGCTGGATTGGAGTCAGGGATATCATTGTGATCTCATGTTCATCCTAATGTGTGTATGTATATACTAGGACCTGTATTTCTATCTGTAGGCATATCTTTGTATATACAAATAGACATATACAGAAATAAAAATAGATTTATGTGTACACATGTGTTAGTAGAGGTACATATATTTCCTAGTTCTGTTGTCTGATAGAGCCTGGAGGTACTGCCACTCCAGCAGCAAGACACATATTGGGTGCCCAGATTTTGGTTTCAAAATACCATTCTCCCATATGAGAAACCAGGATTCCTTGGACTAATGGTCAATTCTAGGACTTGAACAGGAAAAATACAACTCGCACTATATAAACCTAGAGCATATTGTGGTGCCAGAGAGAAAAGAAGTGATTTAAAAAATGAAAAGGTAAAGGCCACCTGAAAGAAATCCTAATGGTCAATGCAGAAACAATTTGAGCAACCAAATGAATAACAGTTTTGATTATAACCCAAAGAATGAAATATAAATAGCCATGAGAGTTAATACTGATATAAATATTTGAAAAAACAGATAGGGATGAAGGGACAACCCTTTATTATAGAAGAATTATAGTTAATAAATGAGGCAGAAATGAGAAACATGGGAAACGATCATTAGAACACTGTAGTAATCATTGCTAAAGGCAAAATTCACTGATGAATGCTAAAATTCATCAGTGAGCCAAGCTTTCAAGAGAAACAGTTTATCTGCACGGTCTCAAATTATCTCCCCAGAAATATTTATTAATTACTGTAGTAGTTTTAATGTACATCTAAAATTTCTTTAATACTCCTCTCTTCAGAGATGTGCAGAGAGGAAGCTTAATTCCCCTCACCTTGAGCGTGGACTAAACTTAATGACGTGCTTCTAAAATAGAACATGAAAACAGAGAAAACAATAACTGACTGGACGTGGTGGCTCACACCTGTAATCCGAGCACTTTGGGAGGCCGAGGCAGGTGGATCACCTGAAGTCAGGAGTTTGAAACCACCCTGGCCAACGTGATGAAACCCCGTCTCTACCAAAAATACAAAAATTAGCCAGGCGTGGTGGTGCACGCCTGTAATCCCAGCTACCAGGGAGGCTGAGGCAGGAGAATCACTCAAATCCAGGAGGTAGAGGTTGTGGTGAGTAGAGATCGTACCACTGCACTCTTGCCTGGGTGACAGTGTGAGACTCCATCTCAAAAAAAAAAAAAAAGAAAAAAGAAAAAAATAACTGTACAGTGAAGAAACGTGACAGATGCCACCAAAACAAGTGATAAAAATTAGCATAATCCATAATAAAACACATTGACATTATGTGCCCTCAATGTCATGTCACATATCTCTCTGGTACTCTTCCCAAAAATCTGTAACTTCAGCCCAGTCATGAGAAATCATCATAAGAAGCCTAATGGAGGGGCATTTTACAAAATACCTAATTGGCTGCTCTTCGAAAGTGTCAACATCATGAAAGCTAAGGAAAGACCGAGAAACTGTCATAGATTGAAGGAAACTAAGGAAACATGATAATTAAATACAATCTGGATTCCTGGCTTGAACCCTGAAGCAGGTTATAAAAAGCTCATTGGTTGACTTTCTTCACAGAATTGGAAAAATCTGCTTTAAAGTTCATATGGAATCAAAAAAGACCCCACATTGCCAAGACAATCCTAAGCCAAAAGAACAAAGCTGGAGGCATCACGCTACCTGACTTCAAACTATACTACAAGGCTACAGTAACCAAAACACCATGGTACTGGTATCAAAACAGAGATATAGACCAATGGAACAGAACAGAGCCCTCAGAAATAATCCCACACATCTACAGCCATCTGATCTTTGACAAACCTGACAAAAACAAGAAATGGGGAAAGGATTCCCTATTTCATAAATGGTGCTTAGAAAATTGGCTAGCCATAAGTAAAAAGCTGAAACTGGATCCTTTCCTTACTTCTTATACAAAAATTAATTCAAGATGGATTAGAGACTTAAATGTTAGACCTAAAACCATAAAAACCCTAGAAGAAAACCTAGGTAATACCATTCAGGACATAGGCATGGGCAAGGACTTCATGTCTAAAACACCAAAAGTCAAAATTGACAAATGGGATCTAATTAAACTAAAGAGCTTCTGCACAGCAAAAGAAACTACCATCAGAGTGAACAGGCAACCTACAGAATGGGAGAAAATTTTTACAATCTACCCATCTGACAAAGGGCTAATATCCAGAACCTATAAGGAACTCAATCAAATTTACAAGAAAAAAACAAACAACCCCATCAAAAAGTGGGCAAAGGATATGAACAGACACTTCTCAAAAGAAGACATTCATACAGCCAACAGACATATGAAAAAATGCTCATCATCACTCCCCATCAGAGAAATGCATATCAAAACCACAATGAGATGCCATCTCACACCAGTCAGAATGGCAATCATTAAAAAATCAGGAAACAACAGGTGCTGGAGAGGATGTGGAGAAACAGGAATGCTTTTACACTGTTGGTGGGACTGTAAACTAGTTCAACCATTGTGGAAAACAGTGTGGCAATTCCTCAAGGATCTAGAACTAGAAATACCATTTGACCCAGCCATCCCATTACTGGGGATATACCCAAAGGATTATAAGTCATGCTGCTATACAGACACATGCACACATATGTTTATTGCGGCACTATTCACAATAGCAAAGACTTGGAATCAACCCAAATGTCCATCAGTGACAGACTGGATTAAGAAAATGTGGCACATATACACCATGGAATACTATGCAGCCATAAAAAAGGATGAGTTCATGTCCTTTGTAGGGACATGGATGCAGCTGGAAACCATCATTCTCAGCAAACTATCGCAAGAACAAGAAACCAAATACCACATGTTCTCACTCATAGGTGGGAATTGAACAATGATATCACTTGGACACAGGAAGGGGAACATCACACACCAGGTCCTATTGTGGGGAGGGGGGAGTGGGGAGGGATAGCATTAGGAGATATACCTAATGTAAATGACGAGTTAATGGGTGCAGCACACCAACATGGCACATGTATATATATATAACAAACCTGCACGTTGTGCACATGTACCCTAGAACTTAAAGTATAATTAAAAAAAAAAAAAAGCTCATTGGTGGAAAAAATAGAGATATGTAAATAAAGTCTATGGTTTCACTAGTGGTATTTTATAAACATTTAATTCTTAGTTTTGATCATTGTATCAATTATGTTAGATGTTAAGGGAAAACTGGATATAGGCTATATAAGAACTCTGTAATATTATGCCACTTTTCTATAGGTCTAAACATTTCAAAATAAACAATTAGAAATATAAAGTATATAAACTTACGATTGATTAAAAGTAGAAGATAATAAACTACTGACATATGCAAAAACATGGATGGATCTCAAAAACATTTCCAGAGTCAAAAAGAGCACATGCTGTATAATTCTATTTATATGTACTTCTAGAACAGGCAAAATCAATGGTGATAGGAATCTTATCAGTGAGTGTCCCTGGATAGGAAGGGACTGACTGAAAAGTCTGCGTTCATGGAAATATTCCATATCTTAATTGGGGTGGTGGTTACATGAGTGTTTACATTTGTAAAATCTCATGGAACTATATACTTTAAAAGTTGTATTTATTATATGTGAATTATACCTCAATAAAGTTGCTTTTTAACAAATCGTGGAGTGGAAAAATGAATAAAATAGAAGTACTTACAAAATACATGAAGCATAAATTAAATAGCACTAACTTGGTCAAGAACAGGCTTGGGTTTGTTTAAAGCTTTGAAAATAACCATAACCCCCAAATTGACCCTAACCTTCTGAGCACTGAAACTGGGAAATGTTCTAAATTTCCAGGAAGCAAGGGTGAGATCAGGCTGTGCCCACACCTCCAGCTAGTTCTGGCCTCCATGTATATTTGAGATTAATTTACAACTATTAAAGCACGCTAATAAATGATCAGAACTTATGGCACCATGCAAGGCTCGCTTTGAAGTTCAGACCATTTCCTTCCTCTGCTTGGAAGCACTTGAGGCCAAAAACTGCTGTGTTGTCCAAACAGCCAGTTATGCTGACCTGAAATCAGACTGGGCACTGTATCCAAAGAGTTAACCCAAGCACACCATGGTGTCACCATCACCCACACCTCCAGTCCCAAACAAAGATCTGCAGGGGGGCTGCCAAGTCTAGAAAGCCATTGACAGGGAAAATCGAGATGACAGGAAAAAAAAATGGAGAGAAGATGTGGAAAAGATTGACTTTGAAACCTCTTCCTTGGATCATTAGCAATGAAAGAGTAGGGAGATGGAGTAGAGATTAATCTGACTTGGAGAAAAGAGCCTGAACTTAGGTGTCAGAGGGGTCAGAAATCTGGAAAATGAACTCTTGGAAAATCTATTTAAACCCTCTGGGCTTCAATTTCCTCACCCAAAAAAAAAAAAAAAAATGAGCACATTCATGACATAAGGAGAATCTTCTTTTGAGTGGCCCTCCCTTGAGTTCTGTTGAGTATGAAGCATTTAAGGAAAAGGCTGGGTTTTTCATGTCTCCCAATCCAGTGATTGGACTTAAATGGGTTTGATCTTCACAGGTTTCTCTGATTGACAACTTCCCTTTTTGTTTGTACTGTTTAGCCCACTGATTCTCAAAGGTTGGACTCTGTATGCCACCCTGCATCATACCTCCTAAAAATTAATTTTAAAAGACAAATTTCAGGAGCCCCACCACCACCCCGCCCAAGACTCCCTGAAGAATCTCTAGGGGTGAGAACAGAGAAATGTACTTTTTTAAAAGATATTGTTTTTATTTTGGAATAATCCCAAACTCACAGAAAAGCTGCAAACACAGTTCAGACTTTTTTATAAAGCCTTTAGGATTCAGAAGCAAGCATGATGCTTCAGCTTCCCAAATGTGCATATCCTACAAGCAAGGACATTCTCCTGTAACCACAAAGCAACCATAAGAATCAGGAAGTTAGGCCTGGCATAGTGGCTCATGTCTGTTATTCCAGCACTTTGGGAGGCCAAGACAGGCAGATTGCTTGAGCTCAGGAGTTTGAGACCAGCCTGGGCAACATGGTAAAACTCCTACTCTACAAAAAAAAAAAAAAAATTAGGCACACATGGTAGCACGTGCCTGTAGTCTCAACTACTCAGAAGGCTGAGGTGGGAGGATCATCACTTGAGCCCAGGAAGTCAAGGCTGCAGTGAGCCATGATTGCACCACTGCACTCCAGCCTGGACAACAGAGCCAGACCCTGTCTAAAAAAGAAATAAAAATAAAAATAGCCGGGCGCGGTGGCTCACGCCTGTAATCCCAGCACTTTGGGAGGCCGAGGCGGGCGGATCACAAGGTCAGGAGATCGAGACCACGGTGAAACCCCGTCTCTACTAAAAATACAAAAAAAAAATTAGCCGGGCGCGGTTGTGGGCGCCTGTAGTCCCAGCTACTCGGGAGGCTGAGGCAGGAGAATGGCGTGAACCCAGGAGGCGGAGCTTGCAGTGAGCCGAGATCGCGCCACTGCACTCCAGCCTGGGCGACAGAGCGAGACTCCGTCTCAAAAAAAAAAAATAAAAATAAAAAATAAAAAAAAAATAAAAATAAAAATAAAAATAAAAAATCAGAAAGTTAAGACTGACACAGTCCTACCATTAATCTTCAGGCCTTGTTCAACTCTCACCAACTGTCTCATTCACATAAAAAGAAATCACATATTGCATTTAGTTACCAAGTTTCCTGAGACTTTTTCAGTGTGAAACAGTTTGCTTTTTCTTGACTTTCATGATCTCAATTCTTTTGGAAGTTACAGCAAGTTGTTTTGTGGAATGTTCTTCAATTTACGTTTGTATAGTCATGTTTTTTCATGATTAGGTTCAACCTATCCACCCTTGGCAGAAGTATCATGAAAGCATTGCCGAACTCTTCAATGCCTCTCATTAGGGGGCACCTGATTTCAATTTGTCCCGCTATTGATGATGTTCATTTTATCACTGAATTGAAATGGTGTTTCCTAGGCTTCTCCACTATTATTTTTTTTCCTTGCAAATTAATACGTATTTTGAAGAAAAGAGGTTTAAGACTATGTAAATATTCCATTCCACCCCAAATTTTCCATGTATTCATATATTTATGTCTATATCAAATCTAGTTTTTTACTTTACTCATGTATACATTATCACCTATTTATACTAATGTATATATTAACACCTATTACTGTCATCCCCACTTCCCACTAAAAAACCCTTCAAACTGGCTGTGATGTTTCTTTGATGAGTCTCCATTATTGTTTGAGCATTCCCTTGCTTCCTTGAGAATGTTCTAGGTTCATGTTACATTTTCCCTGCTCTAGACCTGAAATCAGCCATTTCCTCAAGGATCCCTGGCTCATTTTACTGGAAAACAATATTTAGAAGCCAAGATGTGGGTGCTAAGCGTGTTTCCTGCTACTGGGATGTCTCAGTGGACAGAGATGGGGAGTGTGTGTGTGTGTGTGTGTGTGTGTGTGTGTGTGTATACATGTATACCTATACCCATGCATTCTTGTATTTGTTTATACATCTCTATGTATTGAAAACCATACCAGGCGCAGTGGCTCACACCTGTAATACCAGCACTTTGGGAGGCTGAGGCGGGTGGATCACCTGAAGTCAGAGGTTCGAGATCAGCCTGGCTAACATGGTGAAACCCCGTCTCTACTAAAAATACAAAAATTAGCTGGGTGTGGTAGCACATGCCTGTAACCCCAACTACTCAGGAGGCTGAGGTCACTTGAACCCAGGAGGCTGAGGTTTCAGTGAGCTGAGATCATGCCATTGCACTCCAGCCTGGACGACAAGAGTGAAATTCTGTCTCAAAAAATAAAAATAAAAGAGAAAACTGGCCAGGCACAGCGGCTCACGCCTGTAATTCCAGCACTTTGGGAGGCCGAGGTGGGCAGATCACCTGAGGTCAGGAGATTGAGACCAGCCTGACCAACATGGTGAAACCCCCTCTCTACTAAAAATACAAAAATTACCCAGGCATGGTGGCAGGCACCTGTAATCCCAGCTACTTGGGAGGCTGAGGCAGGAGAATCACTTGAACCCAGGAGGCGGAGGTTGCAGTGAGCCGAGATCATGCCATTGCACTCCAGGCTGGCTGACAACAGTGAGATTCCGTCTCAAAAAAAAAAAAAAAAAGAAAAAGAAAAAGAAAAAGGAAAGAAAACCATAAGGTCACGATATACTTCCAACTCCAATTCAATACCATCAAATTAATTTGAGTATTCTTTCTTTCCATATTTGTAACTCCTTTCTCCAACAGGGAAATCTGACTCTCTTATCTTTAATGTATTTACTTACATGAGCAATCCCACTTTCTGTGCCAAATCTCTCCTCTTATACACCACCTCCTCCCCCATATAGAATGCCCCTCACCCACTCAGGCATCAACACTCAATCCAGGGTCATATCCCCATGCAAACATCCTCCTCATCTCACTTGGTTTCTGACTTCGCACGCCAGGGTCCCTCATCCAAGCAGATGCCCTCCTCCCCCTGATTCTACCCTAGATCACCCATCTGGGGGTGCTGTCCCCATTCTGCCCCATGCGTAGACATCTTCTTCAACCCAGTCAGGCCCCACACTCTGCCCCTCTTGCATGGATGCCCTCTTCACCTTGCCTAAGCTTTGGGGACCACACTTCAACAAAAGCTTCATTAAGATTTCAGTGTCCAGCCTGAGTTAAACTTTTTAGCATAAAATCAACCCCAACAGAGCTCCTGAGCTACGTAAATGTCAACTGTAAAATACTGCGATGAAGGTTGATGAATCAGCTCTCATTCTCTGACCAATTCATGAAGATCTCTGCTTTCTTCTTCCATTAGAGAACCCCCACTGGCCGCTCAGGAAAAATAGGACATGAAATTTACATTTCAATTTGCAATTCCATTAAAGTAATAACAGCAGCCAAAGGACACTTTATTGCTACCCTTGCCACATTATCAGTGGCCTGGGACCAAGCTTCCAAGTGCATTTATTGATACGATGCCTGTAGAAAAGATACAAAATTCTTTGTGTTCTTTTGTTATGGGGTATGGAAATCAACTTTACATAGATCCTGTGTGTTCTTGGTTTATAAACGGCAGTCCTGCATATGGAAATAAGAGTAGCGTCTGCCTGCCTCTAGCTCATGTAGCCACTCCTAGGTACCAAGACAAACAGAGATATTGTCTACAGATTTCACCAGACCAGTAATAAGGAGCAAAGAAGGCAAGAAGCAGGGGAGAAAGAGAGGCACAAAGCAAGATGACAGAAGCAGTAGAAACACAATGACTGCAGATGAAACATGTGACCATCTGGTTGCTCACTCTACCAGCCATTCTTCTCTCATCAGCACCAGAGGCATTCCATTTCTAATGGCTGTTTCTCAGCAGCACACAGCATGTCCAAGTCTCTTCCAGCTCTAAAAATCTATCCCTTTAACATATACAGTTCTTTCTTCATCACCCTTTATCTCTGACTCTCTTCACAGCCAAGCTACTTTTAAAAAGAGCATTTGATACTGTTTTCACTTTCTCACCTCCTTTCACTTTGCTTGGTTTTAAGCCAGCTTCTTCCCTTGCCATTTCTGAAGTTGCCATTGCCAAAATCAGCTATTTTCATCCTGTTGCTAAATCCAACAGACAAATATTTATCAATCTCTACACATGAGCCTTTTCAACATTATCTGTCTCTGCATACCATTTCCTCCTTCTTTAGAGTCTGGCTGCAATTGGTTTCTAGAGCATCACTCCCTCCTGGTTTTTCTTCTACCTCTATGGCTGCTCCTTTTTAGTTTCCTCCACTTTTACCTCCCATCCCCTGCCAAGGTGTTCACAAAAGTTCAATCTTCTGTCCCCTGAGTGATCACATGCACTCACTCTCCTGCCTTTAACACAGACAGTGAACCCAGATCTATATCTCTTTCCTGGAGCTCACTCCTAAAACCCAGTTCTCTAGATAAAACTGTCAATGTGCGTCTCTGTTGCATCTCAGAGTGTTGGAGAATTCATCTCAAACCCAGCATTTCAGAAATTGAACTCTTTAGCTACAAACACAAAATCTATGCCTCCTACATCACTCTCCTTCTTTTGGAGCACCATCAATGTAGAAACCAAGCCAGAAACCTAGATATCTTTCTGGACTCATCATTCTCCCTCACCTTTCACACCAAGTCCCACTGAGGCTGCCTCCTAAACATCATTTGACCCTCTCTTGTGCATTTCTGCTGCCACTGACATAATTCAAACACTCGACTTCTCTGAATCTAGTCACTGAAATAGCCTCCAGGCAAGCACTAAACATGTCCTTTTCCCATCAATGTGGACTTTCTTTCTTTTTTTGTTTTGTTTTGTGGTTTTTGTTTTGAGATGGAGTTTCACTCTTGTTGCGCAGGCTGGAGTGCAATGGAATGATCACAGCTCACTGCTACCTCTGCCTCCTGGGTTCAAGCAATTCTCCTGCCTCAGCCTCCCAAGTAGCTGGAATTACAGGCACCCGCCACCATGCCTGGCTAATTTTTTTGTAATTTTTAGTAGAGACGGGTTTTTGCCTTGTTGGCGAGGCTGGTCTCGAACTCCTGACCTCGGGTGATCTGCCCACCTCGGCCTCCCAAAGTGCTGGGATTACAGGCATGAGCCACCACACCCCACCTCTTTTTTTTTCTTTTTTTGGTTTGTGCCTCAGGCTGTAGTGAAGTGGCACAATCGTGGCTCACTACAGTCTTGACCTCTTGAGTTGAAGTGATTCTCCCATCTCAGCCTCCTGAGTAGCTGGGACCACAGGCACACATCACCGCATCCAGATAGCTCTTGTATTTTCTGTAGAGACAGGGTTTCACCATGTTGCATAGGCCGGTTTTGAACCCCTGGGTTCAAGCTATTCACCTCCCTCAGCCTCCCAAATAGTTGGGATTACAGACGTTACCCATCATGCCTGATTCAGCTTGGGCTTTCAAAACTTCAAATTATTCTAATCCTCTGCTTAAACTTACTCAAAAACTTCCTATTGCCTGCAGAATGAATTCCAGAACCCTTAGCAGAATGTTCAAGGCCCTTTATGATCTGGTAGCAACCTAATTCTCAAGCTTCATCCTTTAAGACTCCCTAGCTTGTATGCAATGAGTCGGTACCACTAACATTTCCTGTCATCCCAGCAATCCATGATTTGTATGAGCTCTGCCTTTGGACATGCAGTCTCCTTAGTCAAGAACTCATACTTCACTACACCTCCCTCTAACTAACTAACCAGCACTGTGAGGGCATGGTCAACTCCGTTTTTTCCCACTCATCATGTTAAGCCCAACAGAGCACTCTGCATGCAACGGGTATGCACTAAACAGATGCTGTCAATCACTCCAATCACTAGTCTATGAAGGTGACTGCAATGGCTGGGTCTGGGCCTCTGTCCACATTTGCCAAGTGGGAAAGAGGGCATTGCTGAAGACATTTTAGAGAAGAGAGGTAGCAAGCTCTTGCAATCCTGCTGCTGTGGCTCTGGGCATCCTACTCTGGTAACATTGCATATTTGATGAACGAAAAGTTGGCCCAAAGTTTCTAAACAGGATTTTAAGAAGGAAAATATTTTTCCCCATTCTGAGAAGATGGCATTTTTCTTTCTCTTTGGAGAACAGATCAAGTTTAAAGATCAGTTTCCTCAAAGAGCTTAAGATTTTTATAACAGTTTCATACTGAATCTGTAACCATAGCTGGCCTTATTCCATTGCCAAGTTGGTCGGTATTATTGAAGACTAATACTCAAGGCTGTGGTTTTCTGGGAGAAGAAAAAAACAACAACAACTCCTAAGAATAACAGAATAACAGTTGAAGGAAACAAATGTTATTTCAAAGGTGTTTCGCCTCACTGACTGAACTTCCCAGGTGAGCACATGGCTTCTGGAGCAGTCCTGGCATTAACAAGCCAGCATCTCCCTATTTGTCTAAGGGGAGGAGGTGACCTTACCCTTGAGCTACAACTGCACTGAAGCCTCAGTTCCAAAATAAGAACTACTCCTTTCCCATCTTTCCTTAGTTGGCTGGCCCAGGCAGAACTTATTTTTGTTCTTTTTTATTCTTTCCTACATCCAACACCCACTTGCACACACACACACACACACACACAAATACACACACACACAGGCACATACTCACATTTTTCTTCTTTCTCTGAGAACATTCACTGTTTTAGATTTATGCCATATCCTTGCAGAGTTAACTTTCATTCTTTATTTTTCTTATGGTTCAGGAATAGAGAGTTTGGACAACTCCAGTACAATTATTTCCATTTCTAGACAAGATTGTATTAATAGCATGAGCTTTGAGGTCAGACAGAGCTATGCTCATATCCTGGTGCTAACACTTCCTGGCAACCTCAGTCAAGTCACTTAATTTTACATTATAAGTAAATTAGGATGCATCAATTTGGGACAATATTGAACATTATTACAAATATGAAAAATATTTACAGTGCTATATGAACACAAAATGTCTTTCATTATCAATAAAACTAGCATTTGTAGAATGCTTTTTAGTTGGCAAAGTCCTTTACACATATATTTTCTGAATAAGGTAACGCCTAATAATGATCTCAGTTGGGCGATATTCTCATAAGTTTTATTCTACAGATCAATAATCCCAGATGGCCAACAGTGACTTGCTGAGGGTCATACACTTAGTAAACAACAGAATCAAGACATAGCCTCTGGAATTCGTGTGATAGTTTTTATTTTAAAGATAGTTTTAAATGTCAGAAAACAATGTAACTACATTATGGAAAGTTTACAAGATTCAGAGAAATTATCTCAAATCTTCCACTGTAAAATAAATAAATAAATAAATAAATAAATAAATAAATAAATGGTACTTTCTCCTTCTTACCTCTCCACCCACCCCATCTTATTTTATGTAGTGGAAAACAGTTCTCCTGCTATTCGCCCACTACTGCCTAACAGTCCCACCGTTGGTAAATTCATGCCATCTTCCTGAACCATTCTCTTCCTTTGGGGCATCCATGGACCCTAGGATTTTATCTCATTTTCATTAAAGAATAAATATTTATTTGAGTAAGTGACGATACTGTGATGGGAGGTGGATAAATGCCCTGTGAATCCGGCTCATAATTCTCTTCTTTCCCCCATCACCTGCCAAGATCCCACCACCTACACATGTATGCTCAACATCTGCCCATTTTTTCTAACTCCTATGATCTGCACACTACTCTTTTAGAGTCCAACACATACAAGGGTATTCCTTGATCTAAGTTCTCATTTGGAGCTGTTCCATTTTTAGACAGCCGAAAACTCAGAACCTATGAAGTCTAACAAATTTGAGTTCAACCCTAAAGTCTATTACTTATTATTATTGTAACATAGAGCGAACTGGTTATTAGCTACCATCCTCAATGTGCATATATAAACTGGGGAATATTTATAATTAACATTTGATCATCAGTGGATCAATTTGAAGTTATATTCAATGATAGAACTTCCATTTTCTGAATAAATCTCAAGGTTTAATACAGCTCAGACTCAAATAAATATGCCAATCAATAAAATCATTGTTACAAAAATTATTACTGAAATAATTCCATATGTTACTTTCATCTCTCAGAGAAAATTCAGTCAATAATGCAAGGAAAACTTTTAAAAATCTCCTTTATTCTTCTCTCTTATTCTCCCATCCTACAGCTGTTTTAGGGTATAAGTGCACTCTCCGGCTCTCTCTTGCACGCTCTCTCTCTCTCTTTCTCTTTGTGTGTGTGTGTGTCTCTCTCTCTCTGCCATTATAAGCACACTCTCTCACTCTCTCTCTCTCTCTCTCTGCCATTTTGCCAGATTTGCTTCTTCTTCTGTGTCTTTTTCAGCTCTTTAAAATGTAGGTTGGTCTTGCTTCACTGACATTTTCTTTTTGGCTTCACCGTCTGCCATATCTATGGATCATATTCTCCACAACAAAGGAGACGCTGAAGAATACCTCTTTTCCATTTCCTCCCACCCCTGCGGTCCTGTCTTTTCCTCTCTGATTTTTCTAACTAGGCTTTAAAAATACTTTTTTAAAATCCTTAGGAACCAGATGGACTGGATTGGGCAGGGAAGGGAATGCAATTTATGAGCACATGCAAAATTCTGTATGTATGCAGGGAAAGAAAGTTTGAAAAAACATACATATGTTAAAATGGGGGCTTCCTAAACCTTATTTATCTATATTCAGGGTAGCAAACTGTGAAATAAACCTCTCTATCCCTAATTGTCTATCCTGGCAATTCTTTCTGCTCTCTGCTCAGTGTGGTCACAGGCCCCCCGCTTTCAGCTTCTTTCTATTTTTTCCATATTTTCATCTTCTCCTGTCCACACTGATTTACTAATCTAGCCTCTTTGTAGACTCCTAGAATCCCTATCCACTCAACTTTTTACTTCTGTTTCTTGTTAAGTCTAAGGCCAAGATGCTCCCAGGTTCCATTGTTTCATCTTTCTTAAATTGTGATGATAACATATAATATGAGACCTGATCTCTTAATAAAGTTTAGGTGTACAGTTGTGGATCATTAACAATGTACAATGTTGTAGCAGCTTTCTAGAACTTATTCATCTCACATATCTAAACCTTCAATGCAATTGAACAGCAACTCCTCACGTCTTCCTCCCCTCAGCCCTCAGCAACCACCATTCTACTTCCTGCTTCTATAAGTTTGACTATTTTACACACTTCATATAAGTGGAAACAATCTAAATATCTATTAATAGATGAATGCATAAAGAAAAACGTATACAGATTTATTCAGCCATAATGGAATAGTATTTAGCCATAAAATGGAACAGTACTCACCCATAAAGAAGGAAGTCCTACCATATGCAACAACATGAATGAACTTTGAGGACAGCTATGGTCTGAATATGTCTCCCAAAATTTGCATGTTGAAACTTAATGACCATGTGGTAGTATTAAGAGGTGGGGTCATTAGAAGTTGATTAAGTCACGAGAGCAGACACCTCATGGATGGAATTAGGGCCCTTATAAAAGGGCTTGAGTGAGTGCTTAATTCTCTTCTGCTCTTCCACCAAATAAGGACACAGCATTTATCCCCTTTTTAGCCTTTCCATGCCTTCCACCATGCGAGGACATAGCAAGAAGCGTGTGCCATCTTGGAAGGAGACAGCAGCCCTCACTCGACATAGAATTTGCCAGAGCCTTGGTCTTGGACTTCTTAGCCTCCAGATCTGTGAGAAAACAAAATCTAGCTCCTTATAAATTACCCAATCTAAGGTATTTTGTTACAGCAGCACAAACAGACTCAGGGAAGGACATTATGCTAAGTGAAATAGTTGGGTTCTATTTCTAAATCTGCCAGGGGTCTTTGAGTACAGAAACCTCCCTGAGGGGTGTTACTCATCTCTATGTCCCCATTACACACAAGACACTTAATATTGTTGAATGTATATGAGACATGAATGAATAAATTTGGCTCTACTAAAATTCTTACCATCAGATCTCTACTAGACCTGCCTGCATGTTAACAATCCTTATATCCCTTTATAGCTGATTCCTTGTTTAATGTCTGGAGAGACTGTTCCAAATCTTTTATACACCCCTCACACCCAATTCCCACCAGCATCACCCATCTTTTAGTCAGCGTGTTCCCTCCTTTGAAGCAACCTGGTGAGAACAGTCTTTGCACATAATCTTTGAAGGTTATGGCTCAACCTCCAGCTACTCCCTGGGGTTTTCTGCCAACAGAAACCTTTTCCACATCACACTATTATGATTAAGTCCACACTTTTTCCTACGAAATGTCTAAAACATATTTTGAACCACATGGAACAGTTTTTAAACCCAATGTTTTCTCACAGAAGTCTTTATTTCCATTCAGGTTACCAGCCCCCAGAACTTCCTTTATGAGAAACCAGAGAAAAGAGAAAGAAAACTCTGTGCAAATACATCAACTAATTTCAGGGTGAGAATATTTGCTTCTTAGAGGCATACCAATTTCAAAACCAAGCTATGCCACATTAGAAAATCTCACATGTCCTTTCTGGGACCTAAATAACCTCCATTTTCTTAAAAAAAAAAAAAAAAAAAAAAAAACTATCGAAAGGTAGAAGCAAGATAGCCTTCACAGACAGCCACAGGTCAGTCCCTTAAATAAATATGACACTGGATTTCTTTGAGTGAAAGGCCCCTGATAATCCAGCAAGTTCCCTGGGTCCATGTTGGAATGGAGGAATTTTGACATGATCCAAGATAGAAAAGGCATTTAACCTGTTTCTGTGGGAATTGTTGTCAAAATACTTTGAGAATTCTTTTAGCTTGGGCCCTTTGATAAGTGTCTTAGGTCTGGTTCGCTAGAAGCCATATATGGGGTAGCCAATAAATGTGATTTATTGAAGAAGAGATCTTCAGGAAGATCTTCAGAACCAGTAACGAAGCAAGGCAAACAGGAAAGAGACAAGAATGTCCAGGTAGGGTCTAGTCTTGGTCTGACCCACCAGGGCTCTCTGGAACGTAAGCTACACTTCAGAGTGATGCCACATTAAAGCCAGGGTCAGTCTTTTGTACCTCTGAGGTCATCTGTCATTGGTTCCAATGGTGTGTACCCTCCTGGTCTAAGTAGCTTTCCCTGCCTGAGAAGGGAAAAGACAGCAGTGAGCTGTTGAATACTCACAGCAGCTGGGGATGGGTAAACAGGAGAATGAAAACTAATGCGTATTCACCACCTTCTTCCAGGCACAACACTAGGTGCTTTGCATATATGATCTCTTGCAATCTTCCTAAACCTGTAAGGAAGGTATTATATCCCCATTCTATAAGTAAAGTGAGGCTGAGAAGGGTTAGTCTAAAATTATTGAAGTAGTAGGGATAGCTGGGCTGACCTTCTAAAGAGTTTCAGAATTGATTTTCTCTCTAGATTTTAGGACTTAATAACCCAGTCACTAGCAGACCCCTGACAAACACAGAAACAATCCTATAGACGCCAATTTTATCCTAACCGACATCTCAAAAGTAACCGAAACTTCTTGCACTAAGGAGGCAGCAGCAACACACTCCCAGCAACAGCTAAGAACTCTCTTGAATGAACGCTCTGAGGCTGAAACACTTTAACTAGAGGTTTGCAAAACTAGTCTGACTTCCCCTGGATACGAGCACTGTCTTAAGGCCCTTCTCTAATTTTTGTTGTTGTTGTTGTTCTGAGACTGGATCTCACTCTGTCACCCAGTTTGGAGTGCAGTGGCACCATCTCACTACAACCTCTACCTCACAGGCTCAGGTGATCCTCTCACCTCAGCCTCCTGAGTAGCAGGGACTACAGGTATGCACCACCATGCCCGGCTAATTTTGTGTGTGTGTGTGTGTGTGTGTGTGTGTGTATTTTTGGTGCAGATGGAGTTTCGCCATGTTAACCAGGCTGATCTCAAACTCCTGAGCATGAGTGATCCACCAGCCTTGGCCTCCCAAAGTGCCAACATTACAGGCATGAGCCACAGTGCCCTGCCAATAATTTTGTTTTTACTGTCAACTGGCAAACTTAAATAAATTCTATAAGCTAAGCACTGTGCTAAGCCCCTACATAAGATATTTTATTTAACCTCACAATAATCCTATGAGGTAGTGTGACATTATCCCAATTTTACCAATGAGGACATTAGAGCCCAGAGAGGTTATGTGAGTGGTCCAAAATCATACAACAGAAGTAGTGAGAATGTCAATTAGCAACAAGTGCAAAAAAATCCATTGAAATTGCAACCACCTGAGAACTTCCTTGCTTGCCTGCCTATCTCAAGGTCTAAGTCCATCTAAAGACGTACATTATATCTGCCGCTAAGTATTTAGAAGCTAGCACCTTTGCTTGCCACTCTGGGAAGTGGTATGGCAGAAGCAATTATCTCTAGCCACAAAAACCCAAAATTGTTGACTCTGACACTTACACATTTCTGCCTTCTATTATCAGCCTTCCTCAACTTAGGTTTCTTTTTTTTAGTGGAGTTGGGGTTTCACCATGTTGGCTAGGCTGATACTGAACCCCTGGCCTCAAGTGATCTGCCTGCCTTGGCCTCCCAAAGTGCTGAATTACAGGCTTGAGCCACCGCGCCTGGCCAACTTAGATTTCTTATAGATCTAGACGCCACTGACGTTAGCCAAATGGTTACCATGAACTCTGTTAAATGGGGTGATGTAGATGCTGGACTGCAATCACGCTGGGTGAAATTTTCCACACTTGAGCTCTGAAGGTGATGGCCACAGTCCAAATTTATGTTCCATCATCTTTCTTTTAGGTTCCAGGCCATTTATGTCAGAGACATTATCAATACAATGAGAAAAAATATTCCAAATATATCATTAGAAATACATCTGTATTTTTAAATCCAAAATCTAACTAGATCACATGGCTGCTTTTTTGATTTTCAGGGGATTCTTTCCCAAACTCCTGCACACAATCCTTCCTTCAGACAAATCAACCTGCCAGTGTCCTCACCATCATCAGGGATGCAGGAAAAGTTACACAAAGGTATTCAAGGAAAAAACAATGGCCGCTCTCCATTCAAAGAAAAGTACAACTCAAAAGCAAAAGTGTTGTAAACGTAAAGGGATGAAAAACATGTCATGTGGAAGTAAAAGTGAAGTCATTTTGAACAAATATTTTACTGAACCTTAGTTTATTATTTGAAAAATAGGAACAATTGTGCCTGCCCAATCCATCCCTTATGGTTATGAAACAAGGAGCAAAATCCAAATTGGACTAAGATCAAGCATTCCATATGTGCAATCACTTGAAAATTGTAAAAGGCTGTAGAAATGCAACAGAGGGTTCTTGAGAGGCAATTGTAGTGTCGCGGAGAAATACTATTCCCTGGAAACAGGAGAGATGGTCTGGGGTCTTGTTCTGTCCTCTCCTAGTGAACCTTGACAACAATCCTGTCTGCTAATGTTTATTAGTGGGCTTACTTTGCCTGGCGTTGTCTTAAGAGCTTCAACATATGTGTTTACCAGGGAAGTACTATCAGTATCCCATTTTACAAATGAGGCTTCTCCGTGATTCTGAGAAGGTAATTGGCCTGTTGGTACCCCCTTCAAGGGAAGACACAAGCCAGGATTCCAAGCCAGGCTGTTAGCCTTGGACTTCCTAACATGAACACCACTCAGCCTGCCTTTGCCCACTCACGTAGCTTCTCCTTCTAGTCTTAATTTCCTCATTGGCCAAATGCAGATGATGATGCTTACGTGAGGTGTGCTAAAGATCAGATTAGCAAACACATGCAAGTGCTTGATAACAATAAAACACTAATACCAGGGAAAAATAATTAAAAGCTTTTCTACAAGACTGTTTATTATTTCTCCACTACACACAACACTTTGAAATAACTACAAATGGAACTCCAATATCATATTACCCTGTCTCGCTATATCTACCTAGCTACCCATGGATCTTAGTTGTAGTTGCAGTCCATACATATTTGAAATAATTTTCTTTCCAAAGTAATTATCCTTGTGATATGGTTTGGTTCTGTGTCCCCACTCACACTTCACCTTGAATTCTAATAATCCCCACATGTCAAGGGCAGGACCAGGTGGAGATCATTGAATCATGAGGGTAGTTTCCCCACACTGTTCTCATGACAGTGTATGAGGGTTCTCTAGAGGGACAGAACTAATGGAATATATATATATGGGATATATATATATATAGGATATCTATATATTCATATATGGAATATATAGAGAGAATATGTACATGGAATATATATATGGGAGTTTATTAAGTATTAACTCACACAATCACAAGGTCCCACAATAGGCTGTTTGCAGGCTGAGGAGCAAGGAGAGCCAGTCCAAGTACCAGAACTGAAGAATTTGCAGTCCAATGTTCGAGGGCAGGAAGCAATTGGCAAGGAGAAAGATGTAGGCTGGGAGGCTAGGCCAGTTCCTCTTTTCACATTTTTCTGCCTGCTTTTATTCTGGCCATGCTGGCAGCTTATTAAATTGTGCCCACCCAGATTAAGGGTGGGTCTGCCTTTCTCAGTCCACTGACTCAATTGTTAATCTCCTCTGGCAACACCCTCACAGACACACCCAGGATCAATACTTTGTATCCTTCAAGGCAATTAAGTTGACAGTATTAGCCATCACAATGAGTGAGTTCTCACCAGATCTGATGGTTCCATAAGGGGTTTCCTCACTTTGCCCAGCTCTCATTCTCTCTCCTGCTGACCTGTGAAGAGGTACCTTCTGTAACGATTGTAAGTTTCCTGAGGCCTCCCCAGCCATGCAGAACTGTGAGTCAATTAAACCTCTTTCCTTTATAAATTACCCAGTCTCAGGTATTTCTTCATAGCAGCATGAGAACAGACTAATACACCTTGAAAATGAGGCCACTTTACCAGCATGTTGATACTGCCTTCTATATGTCATGTCCTGCAAAATAGCTCTGAGTTTAGAAAGAGCAAAGAAACTTAATACCTGCTTTAGGTACATGTCTCACAGCAGGTGGTAGCTAATCCCGAAGTCATAGTGCTTTCTCTTTCTTAGAATCACAAGAAGTATTGATATATTGCAATCAAAATAATAACCTATATCCTTTTGGGCAAAATAAAAATTTGACTTCTAGATTTCTGTACAGATGAGTGAAACTATCACTTAGGAAAATTTTATGGGAAGAAAAACTAACAGAAAATGTAATTAATTAATTTTACCTTTTCTAGGATTTGGGAAACAACATTCATTTTGAAATTTACAGTTGAAGCATATCAGTCCAAGTAAGGGGACCCCATTGCTCTTGGAAGTATGGCTTTTTTAGGGAGGAGGAGTATGGCTTTTTAATTTCTGTTAACATGGGGAACATTTTTTCATTATGTGTAAAACTAGGCAAATATGTAAATTTCAGCAGAGCAACAGAAGCTGAATGAGTTAATTCGGTTAGGAAGGTTTACTATGTGCCAGGTGCTGGGAATCAGACAAAGTCCTTCTATGAGAACGCTCCCAGCCTAGCTGGTGAAACACTTTCCCGGGGAGTTATAATGCAGAATAGTGAGTACAATGAAGGTGCCACAGAGAATCTGGAGGAGATGCTCCCCACCCAACCAGAGAAGAAGCATCACCTCTCGGACGAGGTGCTGGCATCCTCTGCTCTAGCCTCAACTCACATCCATCCCTCCAACACTTGTAGACAACATAAGCTATAGCATGAATTCCTCCTCAATCCCACAGAATCATAACTCAATAATACAAGACTGAAAATAGGTCACATTTCTCCCACATTTGCTCTATGCCAGGTGCTGTAATAAGCACTCTACAAGTTACCTTGTCTAATCCCCACATCAGTGTTATGAGGTATATACTTTTATTATCATCCCTCTTCTGGGTATCTATAACCATGTAACAAACAATCACCAAAATGTAGGGCCTTAAATCAATAGACGATTACCTCTCACATTTCTGCGGGTAGCCTGGGCTCTTCTGGCTGTTCTCCTGGTGGGGGGTCATTCACGTGGCTCTGGTCAGATGGTAGCCGTGGCCGGAGTCATCAAGCTGTGAGTGGGACAATGTTCAAGATGCGTCACTCACACGTCTGTGGGCGAAGAGTTCAGTGAGGGCTAACACAGAGTACCTGTGTACAGCGTCTCCCTGTGACTTGGGCTCGTTAAAAGAAAAACTGCAGCCAAATTGAATTAAAGGAGTTTAATTGAGCGATGAATGATTCGTGAATCGGGCAGCCCCCAGAATCACAGCAGATTCAGACAGACCCCAGGGATGCCTCGGGGTCAAAACGAATTGTAGACCAAAAAAGTAGTGACGTACAGAAATCAGAAGTGAGGTACAGAAACAACTTGCCTGGTTACAGGTTGGTGTTTGAGTTATTTGAACACAATTTGAACACTCGACAGTGTATGGGTGGTTTGGCTGCTGGGGTTGTCCGAGACTCAGCTGTTGTTACAGGCGCACACTCCTAAATTAGGTTTTCAATCTTGCCTACCTCTTACCTTAGGTTACAGCTGGTTCACAAGGACTCAAATACAGAAGTACGGGGTCCTTCTCAGGCCACGTTTAGTTCACTTTAACAGGCTTCTCACAGCCTGGTGCTTATGTTTCCAGAAGAAACATCCCAAGAGCTAGCATTCCAAAAGGCAAGACATGGAATGTACCAGACCAGATAAACCTGAGCTGAATCTAGCACTGACAGTGCTGCTGCCACCATAGTCTTTTGATCAAAGCAGTCTCTGGACATGCGCAGACTCAAAGTGGTAGTAAACCTAATGTCACCCTTTGACAGGAAGTGGGGAAGTGGGGGTACCAAGGTCACATTGCAGTGGGATGGGAGTTGTTACGGCCATTTTTGGAAACCAATCTGTCACAGTTATCATTACCTATATGAGGTTTAGTAACTTGTTTAAGGCCACAGAGATAATAGGTGATGGAACCAGATCATAAACACAAGCACGTAGCCCCTGCTTTTCACTGCCCATGTGTGGCCCATCACTCAATTTACTGATGGAACTGTAAATATTTGCTGACCTGTCTCTTTCTAAAGACGGCAGACTCCTTGAGGGCTGTGTCTAATTCCTTGCTATATTTTTTCCAGTATCTGGCACAAGTCCTGATACAGAGTGCTTACTCAACACATGTTTGCTGAGTTAATAAGTGAATCATGCAATGCCACTTACTCATCATCAGTTTCACCATGGTAGGAGAGAGTCCTTATCTTGGATGATTTATAAGATTTTCTAGCCCATCTGGATATAAATGATGCTAATGAGAAAACAATTTCTGAGGCAAACCGATCAGCCCTGTGCAAGACAGGCATGATCCTGTCCTATAGAATTTGTAATATTCTTATTGCAAATGGTGGTGGAAAATGGAAAGAGATAAGATAGTAATGCTTCTACAGGAAAACAGTGTTGCAAATGACTCTAGTCCCATGTGTATACAATTATACCTGAGAGACCATTTTACATTTTTCACTCACACTTCCTGAACTTTCAGAGGTGAATCATATGCTAGAGGAAGGTTCTGGGTATTCTTCATGCTCCATCCTTTTTCATCCTGCTCAGGGGCCAAAAAGGTTGACTTTTATCAACAGCATCATTGGGTTCCCTTTCTTTCCAGTTAGTTTTGGCCAATGGGGAAACAAGAGCTGCAGCTGAAAGGACAGCAGAATGAGGCTGAGGCATTTACTCCCTTGGAATTCCCCCTTGGCAGGCCATGGGTTCCCCTCTGTCACTCTCTGGGACAGGCTGTCTTCTCCAACTACAGCTCTTTCTCTAATTCCTTTGTCCACGTTTCCCTTCCCTCTTCAGGCTTAAGGATAAGGTAAGGCCTCTTCCTAGCTCTGTGCTGCTTCACTATTCCTAGTTGGTTTCCCTTAAATCTTTCCCTTAAATCAGCTCTCACTCTTGTAATTAGACCATTCATTAAACTCACTCCAACCACCTGGTTTAAAGCTGGTTTCTGCCTAATAAAAGTGATGTCAAGAATTGGAAGGTTTATAAATGCCTTGGAATGTGCCCCTTCATGAATTACTCACTACTTTGGTTAATGTTCTAAATTCATGTTGCAAAGGGAAATGAATTAGTTGATATTGTGTCGTAATCACAGGATCAAGCTCTGATATTGGATTCATTAGTTAAATATGCTATTTCATAGTCTGCTAAGAAAAAGCTGTTATGCTAAGTTAAATAAAGTGAAATAACATTGTTTTTAGTAGAAAAGAAATGAAAATAGCCAGGCGTGGTGGCTCATACCTGTAATCCCAGCACTTTGGGAGGCCAAGGTGGGCAGATAACTTGAGGTCATGAGTGTGAGACCAGCCTGGCCAATATGGTGAAACCCCGTCTCTACTAAAAATACAAAAATTAGCTGTGTGTAATGGTGCATGCTTGTAATCCCAGCTACTTGGGAGACTGAGACCGGAGAATTGCTTGAACCTGGGAGGCGGAGGTTGCAGTGAGCCGAGATCGTGCCACTGCACGCCATCCTGGGCGACAGAGCAAGACTTCGCCTCAAAAAAAAAAAAAAAGAAATGAAAATAACTTGAATATCCATCCATTAATGGAATGGTTGGATAAACTCTGTTGTACATTAGTAACAGGGATCCTTGGAAGACTAAGTTAAATGTATAGCTATAGATGTGGAAATAAATTGGTGATGTATCATTAAGTGAAAAAAATTATAGAGTAATATGAATAATATAATCTCATCTTTTATGAAAAGAAATAACCAAAACAACTCTATACATGTGCTTATGCAGTTTTCTACAAACTGGAAAAAAAGTTAGGGAAATATATCAAATGTTAACATTAATTACCTCTGGGGTCACTGGGATGAAGAAAAAATTTATGAGTATTTACAGAACTTTGCAATTGTGCATTGAAATAATTTAGCATGAACATTTTTTATAATTGTACATGGAAATTCAGTGAGGAAATCTTGTTTATTTATGTATTTATTTAGAGACAGAATTTCACTCTGTCACCCAGGCTGGAGTGCAGTAGCACAATCGTAGCTCACCGCAGCTATCACTTCCCAGGCTCAAGTGATGCTCCCACCTCAGCCTCCTGAGTAGCAGGAACTACAGGCACAAACCACCATGCCTAGCTAATTTTTTGTTTCTTGTACAGATCAGGTCTCACTATGCTGGGAAATTTTAAACAAAAAAACAAGATGTGTTCCTAAATCTAAAGATTTCCAGAAATCCTTTGACCAGAAATAGTAATTCTACCAGCCCATATCACCTGCCTCAATGTTGTGTGGAACGTGAACTAAGAAATTCTAATCTATTTTGGCAAGTAGAAGCAGAATCAGAATATAAATAAAATTATATTGGTTTAAAGTAGTGTAACTAATTTTCTTACGTGTAAGCATTTCTCTCGATGACCAAAGTATTAAGTAGTGCTGACTGGATGACTGTAGTTTGGTCTTACCTCCTGTAGTGGACAGTATAGTTGCATGCCCAGCATCTATTTGACTTTCTCCCATTCACTGTGAAACAACTACTGCCCCCAAAAAATGCCACTTGGCTTAGACCTGAATTACATGTCCAGTCCTGAACTAATTACTGGGGGAAAAAAGGTAGGATTATATTGACTGATTTAAGTTGATCTGGACCCACTCCTAGAGTCAGTGAAGTTGATATCTCCCACATCATATGACAGCAGTGGTTGATTCGTAGAAACACTTATGTCACGAGCTGATCATAGTTAAGCAAAGAACTTCAGTTCGACGGTGGAGAGAAGATTCCCTCTTTCCCTTCTGCATGTAAACAAGAAGACATTTGGCCTCAGTTGCTGCCAGCAGCCACCTTAGACTGTGAGGAGACTTTGTAGTATTAACACCTTTGGAAGGTGAAGCAGAACAATAAAAAGACATGCACACATTGGCTCCACCATTGAGCCACTAGATCAAACCTTGCCTGAAGTACACACCAACACTGGACTTTACAGTTATGTAAAGCACTACATTTTCTTATTAATTACACCAGTTTATTTTTCTGCTATGTGCCACAGGAAAAAAAAAAAAATTCTTTAAAAGATACTCCTTCCCTCATTCTGTATGGGCCAGAATGTTTTTTGGTGTTTTTGGTTGTTTGTTTTTGAGACGGAGTCTTGCTCTGTCGCCCAGGCTGGAGTGCAGTGGCGTGATCTTGGTTCTCTGCAACCTCCACTTCCCAGGTTCAAGTGATTCTACTGCCTCAGCTGCCCGAGTACCTGGGATTATAGATGCCCACCACCACACCTGGCTACTTTTTGTATTTTTAGTAGACAGGGTTTTGCCATGTTGGCCAGGCTGGTCTCGAACTCCTGACCTCAGGTAATCCGCCTGCCTCAGCCTCCCAAAGTGCTGGGATTACAGGTGTGAGCCACCACACCCAGCCAAGAATGTTTTCAATGTCAAAGTTGCATTTCTCTATGTTGTATTACTGAGACAAATCTGGTGCTTTCTAAATTACCTTAGTGAAAGTGCCCCACTTAGAAGCAGCAAAGAAGAACCAAAATCTGGACCAGTAAAAGACAGATGTAAATGGCAGTTACCAGGCCCTGAGGGTGAGGGGTGGACTGAGGAAGTGTTGGTCAAAGGATACAAAATGTCAGATACCAGGAGTAACTTCAAGAGACCTATTGCACAACATGCCTACTATAGTTAATAACAATATATTGTATTCTTGAAAATTGCTAAGGGAGTAGATTTTAAGTGTTCTCACCACAAAACAAAAGTAGGTGAGGTAATGCACATGTTAATTGGCTCAATTTAGCCATTTTACAATGTATACATATTTTGAAACATCATATGGCACACAGTAAATACATGCAATTTTTTATTTTTCAATTAAAAACTCATTAATTTGGGGCCAGGTGTGGTGGCTCATGCCTGTAATCCCAGCACTTTGAGAGGCTGAGGTCAGCAGATCCCCTGAGATCAGGCGTTCAAGACCAGCCTGGCCAACATGGCGAAACCCCATCTCTATTAAAAATATAAAATTAGCCGAGCATGGTGACGTGCGCCTGTGATCCCAGCTACTCAGGAGAATGAGGCAGAACAGTCGCTTGAACCCAGGAGGTGGAGTTTGCAGTGAGCCGAGATCATGCCACTGTACTCCAGTCTGGGTGACTCCCTCTCAAAAAATAAAATAATAAAATAAAATCTGATTAATTTTTAAAACAAACAAATTTTGGAAAATAGCAATCTGACTTCCCTTGGCAATGACACTCTCAGAAGGCATTAGGATAGCTGGGATGTCCTCTATACTAGATTTTATGGATTATTCACTCGTATCCTGTTGCCTGGCATTTGCTTTTCTCAGGAGGAGGAAAGGCCACAGACACAGTTCTTATTATGCCATAAAACTCTCTTCAGCAGAGCAGATCCTTGTCTCCACTGCTAATGAACCGGTCCACCTTTAGCCAGCAATTTCATTCTGAGGGAGGGAAAGTCTGTGTTTGTTAAACTCATCGTCTCTTTGGCTCCTCTGTCCACTAAGTTTTACCCCACATTCAGTCTGAAAAACATACACACTTACCAAGCTCCCAGAGTAGGGATAGAGGTCAAGGCTGGGAGGTCTGGAACCTGGAGACAGTTTGGAAAAGTCTTCTGGGCAAGCAAGCACCTTTAGCAGCTTTTTAGGTAGAGATAGTTTGGTTTAATGGTTATAAGTACAGTCTCTGGAGTCAGACTTACCTGGGTTTGAATACAGCCTTTGCTTCTTACAAGTTCTGGGACATTAGACAAGTTTCTTATCCTGTACATACTTCAACATCCTCATCTGAAATGGAGATAATAATGAATACCCATCTCTTGGGGTTGTAAGGTTTTGGCTAAGGGACATCCACAAATCTCCTAAGTGATGCCTTACACAGGTAGTAAGCACTCAGGAAATACTAGCTATAAAGATGTAGGAGCAGCAGAAGCAATAACAACCCAGGAAGCTCCAAAGAAATGGTTAAAATTGTGGGTAAGAATGATTTTCAGATGGTGAACATGGAAGCAGAGAGCACACAGATGTTTAAGAATTATACTCAGACCTCATAAAGGGTCCATACTAACTATTGCATTTTCTTGTCTAATACTTTGCCAGTTCTTCCACATTATCAATATTGAATTTGCCCATCACATCTGTGAACGATCAAACCAAGAGAAAAAATGTTCAGCCCAAGACTCAAGCACTTTCCTTTCTGTATCATCAATAAGTTGGAATTGCTTTTCAGTCTCCAAACACCACACACACACACACACACACACACACACACACAGGGGTGGGGGGGAGAGAGAGAGAGAGAGAGAGAGAGAGCAGCTTATTGAGATATCTTTTGTACAAGAGACTGGACAAAAATAAAGAAGAAACTATTTAAAATCAAACATTGTTTTCAAGTCCAGGTTAGCATTCCTGGAAAATCCATCCACAGTATTTTTCAGGCAGGTTAAAATCTCTGAGCTGTGATCAGATAGTGTGCCAAGAACGTGGTCAGACAGACAGGCTTGGAAACTGGAAAGGAAGGTCTGTTTCCAAAAGAAAAATATAGCATAGTCACAGCTGGTATTCCAGGATGAAGGGCTCTATGAGTAACACCATGTTTTAAGAGAAATAAATGGATATCGAGCCTGGGACCAGATCACTATCAGGGTACAACTTGGTTCTTCTCTCAAACTCTTTTCTCCATCCATTTTAAAGAAATAACTTCACTGATACTTTTGCTCCTGTAAAAAATTTGGTGAAATGTTTACATTTAGATTAGTAGAGGTGCGCCAGCTGTGTGCTGTTATTCTTTTTTTGTCTTAGTTGACACTTTGATTCCCATGACAAATGTTGTCCTTAAAGCCTAAAAATTGGATGAACTCTCCAAATGAAAATATGCTTCTCTTTCAACCAGGAACTCTTTTAGGGAAGGCTAAACAGCTAGGCAGGGGTATTGAGGGGCTTTACCCTTTCAATAGCCATCACAGAAAGAAGCTAGGTTTCAGATTTGGTAAGCAGGACAGGTCTTACTGAGAAGTGACATAAGTTAGAACTTGACTAATTGTCTTTTATCTGGCAACCCACGGGTGCCTGAAATTCTAGGTTTTGCCTTCAGCAACATGACATAAAAGAGCATAAGATACAGAAAGAAACAGATACAGATTTGACCCTGACTCTTCCATTCACAAGCTGTGTAACATGGGGTAGGAAGGGTAAACTCCCTGAGTTTCAGTGTCATCATCCATAAAGTAGAAACAATAAGAATGTTTGTATAGCATTGTATTACATGAGACAATGTAGATAGTTCTGCTTTGCAAAGCCAAACAAAATGTGCGTGATTAACAAGATGATGGTTATCATTTATCTTGCCTTTCATTTGTCTTGCTAGTATCAGTGAAAACACTTTTTCCTTCAAGAATAGCACTTTAGGCCAGGCATGATGGCTCACATCTGCAATTCTAGCATTTTGGCAAGATGAGGCAGGCAGATCACTTGATTTCAGGAGGCCAAAACCAGCCTGGGCAACATGGTGAAACCCTGTGTCTACAAAACAATTAGCCAGGCATGGTGGCACACATCTGTAGTGCCAGCTACTTGCATGGCTGAGGCAGGAGGATTGCTTGAGACCAGGAGGTCAAGGTTGCAGTGAGCCAAGATGGCACCACTGCACTCCAGCCTGGGTGACAAGTGAGACTCTGTGCCAATAATAATAATAAAAATAGCACTTTAGCCATGTCAATTATTTGCATTTTAATGTGAATGAATAATAAAAGTAAGGGCAAAGAGATGACTGAAGAACTGCACTGAGGAGTGGAAATGGCAGAACACGCTAAGAAAGAAAAATAGTTTACCTAAGAGACTTAACATAAACTTTCTCCTCCTCAAAACACTTGCTAGGCTTGGTCCTCCTGTCTCTTCCATGCTGCTACTAGGTTTGCTTTATTTTCCCTAACAATGAAATGTAGAAGATCTGGACTTTTATTCCATAAAATATACATTTATTGAATACCTACTAAGTGGCAAGCACTGTGAAAGGTGTCCGGAATCTCACAAACAGACTTGTCAACTGCGCCTTTGTTGCTCACAGTCCATGGAATCTGACCTAGCGAAGAAAGCCCAAGAAGAAGCCTTGAGATTTTCCCCTATTAAGGACTGACTGGGTAAATGTAAGAAAGAGGAAGAAGGTGAAGATCTTCATAGCTAGGCAAGAGGAGGTAGGAAGAGATGAGATTCAGAGAAGAAGCAGAGATCAGTCTTAGGTCAGAGAAGGATGGCCTCTCCATTGATAAAAGGAATCGCCTAGTTATTCAACAAATAGATAACTGCACTCAGTCTTTATGTGAAACGAGGCTAGGTCCTAACGACTTGGTTATTGAAAAGACTGTTATCAATAGGTTTTCCGGGAAGCCAACTCTAAGTTGGAAGTCAGCACGCAGTAAGTTTTTTTAAAGGGATTTATTAAGATCAGTAATGTGATAAAAGGAGAGGGTAAAAGCAGGATCAAGCAGAAGAAAGGGTCAAACTGCAATGCGCGTCCAAGGACAGCTTCAGCAAACCCCACAGGGAGCTCTGGAGCTAGGATGATCCTTAGAGTTCTCCCCTGTTGAGCTGAGATGGTCACATTGATGGGACCACCCTGGGATGTGGTGTTGGGCAAGGTGCCTCTCTGCTCATGAGACAATCACACTGAAGGTGCTGGCCGCTGAAGGCCACCTACCAACAGCACTCCTTGCATCTGGGGAAACGAGTACTTCATTAACAGGAGATATGGCGGACACACCATAGTGCTTATCCCAAAGAACAGTACAGTCGCTGCTTCATGGGGGTCATGATCTTGCCTGAAATACGGACATTAAACAATGAATCCAGCAGGTGGCAGCATCATGATTGAGGTTGGTCGGCCTGGATTAAAGCAGGACTTGTTGAGTCAGGGTCCTTGGATGCAAACATCCAAAAGGACTCGTTACCTAAAGCTTAAAGGAACTTACGGAAGGGCATAGACCAGATCAGAAAAGTGACAAGAAGGACGAAATAACAAGCTCAAAAATGTGCAGAAATAGCAAATAGAGGTTTGACATCCAGAACCTCATCCTGTTATAGAAGCAGTCTGGATTGAATCTCTCTTCTGACCCCAGGAAACACTGGGTGCCCCCACCTCAATAAATACGTATTTTATTGAATGAAAATTTACATTTTTCACATTTCCCTGTTAAGAAAAAGAAAGGAAACCTAGTAGGCACATGGAAGATTTGGAAGAATCAAGCCTAGCTAGTGTTTTGAGGAGGAAAAAGTACATGTTAAGCCTCCTCGGTGGCCTATTTTTCTCTTTCTTAGCACAGTCTACCATTTCCACTTCCCAGCACCCTTCTTCAGTCATCTCTTCCCCCTTTCTTTAATTTCTTCATTCACTTTAAATGCAAATGATTGACACAGCTAAAGTGTTATTCTCAAGGGAAAAAGTGTTTTCATAAATAACAGCAACAAAAACAAAAGGTATAACAAATAAATGATGATAGCCATCATCATGTTAATCCGGCACATTTTTTTGGCTTTGCAAAAGAAAATTACCTACACTGTCTCATTTGATACATACAAGGCTATGAAACCACTCTTATTTCTACTTTACAGATGATGATGCTGAAACTCAGGGAGTTTAATCTTCCTACACCAAATTACACAGCTAGTAAGTGTGTGATCAAGGGTCAACTCTATGTCTAATTCTGAATCCCATGATCTATTTTTTATGTCATGTCGTTGAAGGCAAAACCTAGAATTTCAGGCACTTCTGGGTTGCCAGGTGAAGGAGAATTAGTCAAGTTCTAGCTTATGTAACTTCTCAGAGGGAATGAATTCTGGCCTATTCCTTGCCACTCTACATCACTGGTTTCAAATTTACAGACTTGAGCATGAGCATCTGTTGGCCAAGCACTCACAGGTGCCCACATTCTAACTATCAACATCTGGCCTTTCAGACTTCCTCATGTAAAGAAGGATTTTCAAACATCAGAAGAGGGTTCAGGCACTGTACTGATTTTTTAAAAATGCTTAAAGAGCAAAGACCCATCAATTTTGGCTTGGTACTCATGAGAAGAGGTTAATGTTATGCAGATGTTGGAGACCCCAAGCTCAAGAAGGGCATTCAGGCAGTGGGCTGATAAAGCAGACACACTAAACACCAGACCATCACTTGGATTCAGTGCTCGCGAGAAGAGGTTAATGAACGTTATGCAATGCTGGGTCAAGCTGGATAGATGTGGTATTGACAGAAGGCTTTTGGTCTCAGCGAAGTAATTAAACTGCACTCAGGATATTAAGGCCAAATCTCAGTCAGAAGATGGAGGTTAGAGAGGAAAAGCGAAAGCTCAGCAAGTGGGCACATACGCATGGCCCACCCCCAGCACAATAGTAATTCCAAGTTCTTTCTAGAGGGAAGGGGAGGGCTCTTGAAATATAGCCCAGTTGGCCAGGACTGGCTCAGACAATAAGTAAGGGCTGTCTTTGAGCTGAAAGTTTTCTGTTCCAGCAAATGAGTGGGGCTGGAAGAGGTAATGGCAGGAAGATAAATGACTCAGAAGGAAGCTTGAATAACTTTCTTCTCTACCTCCTCCAGAGCCTTCCCCTCACCCCCACGTAAAAAGACAATGTTTATTTGATACCAACTATACTAAACACTGTGTTAGGTATTTCCACAAATTCTCTCTTTAAAAACCTCAAAATGAGATCTGTTTTGCTTATTTTTCTCACTGCAGAAGCTGAATATCATAGATGTTAAATGATATTCATTTAACATGAGTGTTAATGTTAACATTAACATTAACATCCCCTGTGGAGCTGAGATGGTCACATTGATGGGACCACCCTGGGATGTGGTGTTGGGCAAGGTGCCTCTCTGCTCATGAGACAATCACACTGAAGGTGCTGGCCACTGAAGGCCACCTACCAAAACTAATCTGCCCAAAAACAGTGTACCCATTTTCTATTACCTGTACTCTGTCACCCCTTTCTTTATTCTAGATTCTTCACTCTCACCTTACTTTCATAGGCACTTTATATTTCTTAGATTCATACTTCTTGAACTGGAATGTATACTATTATTAGAATGTTGAAGGTATTTGAGGTCACAGTCTTAGCATAAAGCACATTTCTGCAGTGACAATTTTATTTGAGGATTTCACAGGACTGGGGTTGCAGGTTGGGGGAGGGCAAAGGGTTGAATAACTTAATTCGTTAGTGTTTAAAATAGTTTCATATTAAAACAAATACAGATTCATTGAAGATGTGAATATTTAAGACAAAATGGGCAATGTCAAGGAAATCTCAAATCACTTTGGGCCACAGTGCAAATCCCTCTGAGATATATGTTCACTCTTCTCAGTCATTAAAAGACCTGGTATTAGATAGATCCATAGAATGACAATAGTTAACATTAATTGTACATTTCAAAATACCTAGAAAGAATAATTTGTACATTTCTAGCATAAAGAAAAGATAAATATTTAAGAAGATGGATATTCCAGTTACTTTTATTTGATTATATGAATGTATCAATTTATCCATTTACCCCTAAAATATGTACATCTCACATCTAGTAGTGAAATTTTTTTTTTTTTTTTTTTTTTTGAGACGGAGTCTCGCTCTGTCGCCCAGGCTGGAGTGCAGTGGTGTGATCTCCACTCACTGCAAGCTCCGCCTCCCGGGTTTACGCCATTCTCCTGCCTCAGCCTCCCAAGTAGCTGGGACTACAGGTGCCCACCACCTTGCCCGGCTAGTTGTTTGTATTTTTTAGTAGAGATGGGGTTTCACCGTGTTAGCCAGGGTGGTCTCGATCTCCTGACCTAGTGATCCACCCATCTCGGCCTCCCAGAGTGCTGGGATTACAGGCTTGCAGTGAAATTTTTTTTTTTTTTTTAATATATTTTGTGAGGAGAAGTCATGGGGAAAACTCAGTTAAGCTCCCTGCCACCTCCCAAGTCCACCCTTGGGTATCTGACTCTGGGATCATTCTAGAGGTTCCCCATCTTGGAAGAAGACGAAGTACCAATGCCCACTCGGAAAAGCCCAGGCACTGGGGAAACTCCAATAGAAGAAGACCTTAAGCCTGCCATCTTTGGAAAGAGTGGAAACTTCTAGATACAAAAGAATGACTCAGAGGCCCAAAAGTGTAAAAGGAGTAATGAGATGAAATGGAACAGAGGAACACTTTGGCTTTGGGTCAGGAAAATTTCCAGGCAGTAAGAACTGTTAGGTGACTGACACACCTAGGAGGTAAATGAGGGTGCCCTGGCGCTTAGTTCATCAAATCCAGTAGGAATAAGGCAAGCCCAGTCTACAGGGAACCATCTGTACTGAACTGTCTCCGGAAGGGTAAGATAGACAAGCAGGTCATTTTCAGCTCCTATTTCAGTTGCCCTATGGAACAGGGGTGATTCAAACCGTATGTCTTTAAAACCACTCTTCAAGTCAGTGGTTTGGTTGTTTGGGTTCTTTTAAAATACCACGTGACAAAGGCCCTTGTGACAAAACAAACTTTGTTTCAAACCTAACTCCCTTATCTTCTCTTCCCTGTGCATGTAAAGTAATATGCTTTCTCTTAGAACTCGTTCCAGGGTAAACTAGATTTATGTAGTGCTTTATGTAAACCGTGAGGCCAAAGAACAGAATATGAAAGATCCCACACTGGGCTGGATCAAATTTCAGGAGAGCCTGAGGTTCTGAATCTGACAGTGGTACCCAGGGACATGCTGGTTGTTGTTAACCTTCAAGGGACACAGGGACACGCCCTGGGCAAACAAACACATCTCTCTCATGGGCAGATCTTTTATGAAGGTCTCCATCTCTAGAGTGTAGTAAAAACAGCCTAGGCTTTCAGAATCAGACAAAGCTGGATTCTGACTTACCCTGTCGCACAGAAAAGGATGCTTTGATGAGTGACTTAATTGGAACCTCATCTGTAAAATGCACAAAATAAAGCATGACTGAGAAAATGAAATGAACAAAGGTATGTGCAGTGCTGAGCACAGCAACTAGCATACAGCAGGTGCTTCATAAAGTGTAACAAATAATATAGGGTGATTCTGTTTAGAAATCTCTTAAGACTCTATATGTTTTCTCAATTCCTGTTGCATTAGTATTAGAGTTCAGATGTTTGTGAGATCCAAGCCATTATTATAATTATGCCCCTCTAATGAGTGATTTCCCATCTAACCATGAGATACCTGGTGCCTTCCTAGTTGGAAGGGAATGTTGGTATTTTGCTAGCAGTGCCCCAACTCCAGACTTCAAGGGAAGCCCTGTTCTGTTCATTCTTGGTCCCTAGGGTGGTCTTAACAGCTCAGACTTCCTTTCTCAACCCTTTCCTGGCTCCTAAGTGATTAACCTATTCCCTACCTTCCAGATGCTATGAGTTAACCTTCCTCTTTTATGGGTTTACCTCAACAAACATAACACTCTCTAACATCTGCCATTTAAATAAGAGGAGATATATTACTTACATGTTGCAATGAAAATGTTATAAGCTTCAGGAAGGA